>NW_013525246.1:740128-770220 GCF_000836215.1 Papilio polytes | reverse complement strand
TCATCGTCACTCGATATAACGTCTATCCTCTATATCTATGTCAAATTTCATCGAGATCCGTTCAGCCGTTTATGCTACAAACTCTAACAAACATCCATATATCTAAACTTTTGCATTTATAATATTGGTAAGATTTTTCATGACTTCGTCTGGATGAAATCATACCTGATGGTGAACAGCGATGAGGTCGTCGACCACACTGAGCGCGAACCTGCCCACCAGCCCCGTCTTCAGCACGTGCGTGCCCTGCCCCGCGCCCGACAGCGGCATCAGCCATATCTGGAATGTACACATTTACATTCATTCTAATATTTTTATTACACAGAAACATGATCCAAATGATAATAAAAGAAACGCTTATTTAAAATTTATTGTTATAGAGCAAGGGTTCTTTTGAAGGGTTATTTTCATAGTCAAAAACTTTTATTTTATTCTTGTTAATACACACTACTATGGCAAACTGAAAATCATCAAAAATCATTTTATTGTCACTTTCCATTGCACAAATCTCATAAAAACTTTCCATATTATATAATTTTTGTATTATATCTACAGATATTAGGCGTCAATGTATTGTTTTTGTGGAGCCAGCTATCTCGCGTACCAATTGCTGAATTAAAAAAATTGCGGACCACTAATTGAGAACCAATGTCTGGTCTTGTCAACTTAAAATTGTAGTGCACCTGCAAAGCTACCTAGCTTTAAGACGTTTTATCGAGATTAGACATCTTGAGCTTATGCACATATATTTCGTACACAACACAAACATAATATGTTAGAATATATGAACGGCTACATAGAAGCTACCTCTGTGGGTCCGGGCGCGGCGATGGCGGTGAGCGCGTGTCGGAAGACGGCGCACCACGTCACCTCGCCCACCACCAACATGCACACGTCGCGCTCCACCACCGGCCGAGAGGATTCCACTGCACGTATAGTACGCGTCAATTCAACAACACATAAAAATATTACTATTTTTTTTTATAACATAAATTGGCAAACGAGCAAGCAGCCACCTGAATCCACCGAAATGGAATGCGACCGCTGCCCATAAATATCCACAATTGCAGATGCATTGCCTACCATTAATTGACCGAGGAGGAGTCGCACATAAAGAGAATATTTCCCCTTCCTATGCGTCTCCTCCACCGTCAAATCCACTTTTCCTTCCCATCCTTTCCTCTCCTCTTAAGGAAAGGGTGGAAAGGAAAAGGGACTAGAATTAGGCCTCCAGCACCACACTCATCAGACAAAACGCGGAATTGCTTCCACTTTACACCTGTCTTGTGTGGTTGTGGTATTACACCAAGCCAGCCCAGTCGTGCGAAGATGTTAAAGCAGTATAGTACAGCAGCAGCAGTAAGCAGCAGCAGTACTATAATGACTAGATTAATTATATTCAATGTAAAGTAACTATTAATCAGATAAAACTAACATTCCAACTTCTGTAACTTAATGATTGTAGAATTGTTGAAGTAGAATGGCTGTAGCAGAACTCCATTGTTGCCCGCCAGCACCACTATGTTACTCTGTGCACACCATGAGAACCAAGCACCACTGGAAGTTATTAAACAACTATCAGTATTTAAGCCTAATATTATAAATAACACTGAAATTTGGCTAATACATAGACTACTAACTTTACACAGACTAGAAACAGTGATAGTTTAGTTTTTTTAATGATAATCTTTTTTTAAATTGGTACAGTAGTTTAAAGATTTCACACAGAAACCAAAATCTTTCCACTCTATTCCTATAAATGGAAGAAAGATTGAGAGTACATTCCTGCCAAGTTGGACAAAATATATCATGTTTGTTATAGAATTCTTATAATTAAAAGTGAAAATTACCTAAATGTAACACTCTTTAGAGTTTTAAGTTGCTTCTTTTCAGGTAGAACTTGTAATAGCTCTATACCATGGTCAGTTATAAACGCAATCTCATTTGCTTTAGGCCAAACAAATCCTAGTATTTTAGAATTTTTCCACTTGCATGTATGAGAGTACTCCACATTTGTTGGACTTAAGTCTTTGAAGTTTACAAACTCCACCGTCGCACTCTGACCTTCGTTATTACGTTGTATTGCCAACACTTTCTGGTCTAATGAGAATTTTATCGAAATAATAGGACCTTTATCCTCCATTCGAAATGAAGTGCATTTTGATTCGTCCATACTATTGACGGTGACCCCCGTAACACCACCGGATCGGACCGTAAATACCTAGAATTTAAAAATAATTACATACCTTCCTCCAAAAATCAAACAGTAAAAAAATAATACTTTCTTACTTGTCCATTGGTATCATCGAAAAATACGTTCGTAACAGGACTATCAGCGTCAAATCTTTTTGGATGTTCCGATAATGTTAAATAATAAGGGTCGCTGTCTTCTAATGAAAATTTAACCATTATTATTAGCTTTATTAATGGTTTATTGCGCAAATATAACTAACATGCAACTTTTACTTTGTTTTGATTGAAGTCTGACGTTGACATTTCTTCCACAGGGTTGTAAGTTGTTTAACAGTGTTCTCTTGTCTTCTTTTCATAATTTATGTTCAAACTACCTATTACAATATAAAAGGATTCAGTGGAACTTTGTTTTTTTCTGTTTTGGTTTGTTGTTGCTTGTTTGCTTACTTTTGTTGCTATGACGACAGTATCATTTTTAATTTTGCATAGTCAACTAGTGTCATGGTTATTTAATTAATAATGAATAAAAATGTTGAATTAAACCACTATTGCGTTAAAACTTATGGTGAAAGTGACTCGGAGCAGTATGACGAAATTGATCAAGATGCTTTAGTAGAAGAAACAACATTTTCTACAACTCCGTCGTCAAACCATATCAATGCCTATGAGTTCTTCACTCAACATAATGTAAAACCCAAAGAAAAAGTAAAACCGAAAAAGAAAAAGAAGAATAAAAGGTCCTCCAGTATTATGGATGTAATTAATACAGAATTAATTTCTGAGACATCATTAATACGCGAGAACGTTATTGAAACAGTAAAGCACAACAATGTTGAAAATATTTATCATAAAACTTCCACCATGAAGAAGTTTAACTGGCGCTATTCTGATATTGAACGAGGGTAATATATTTACAAGATATATATGTTGTAAAAACATACACATCATGCGTAATTTTATTTAAACAATAACATAATACAGTTGGATTTCAAAACCAAATTATCGTATGCCCCGTGAGTTGGTAGTATTAGAGCATCATCTGTAGTTGCTGAAGCCTATTTTTAACTTTGATAACTTAATCAAGCATTGAAAAGTAAACTTAAATGATGATGTAGTGTAATATATAAATAAATAATTAAATAAATAGATATTTTGTTAAAATTCCATGCGGTCTAATAAAAAGTTTTCTCCCGTTCTCCAAATCTCATTGTCTATGTTTCAGGCGACAACTTAAAGATCCCGTCAAACTAATTTCAACATTCCCAAAAGTTCTTGAAAACACAAGCGTCAAGGAGTTGCCAGTCGGCATCCATTACTCCGAACCAGTCATGTTTAGTGTTCTGATGGCTGGCTACACCGCTGATGATGGACGAATACAAGGTCAGAAGTTTCTCGATTTTGAATTACTAAATATGAAATTCAGTCATCATTATAAATTTTCACTAGAAACATTGCTAATAGTAAAGATGATTGATATTTACAATGAATATTCGAGTATTCAAAATACACTAAAAGAGTTACGTAGAAATATTAAAATAAGCAGAGAAACTAAGAACAATTTAAAACAACAGTTGTTAAATATTAGTGGGAGTAACAAGGATAGCGTAAGATTTGATGCTACTTTTCTAAAATATACTGGATTATTATTTTATTACAAAGATGCGTACATTGAAATGTTAAAGAAAGAAAAAGAAACTGTACATAAAATACTTTCTTTATACTCTGATATTGAAATGGTGAGGGAGAAAAGTAATAAGATACAAGTAAATTACTACTTAGAAATTAATAAAATTGGTATAACTGATGGTGATTATAAAACAGAATGGAATAGTGTATTCGAGATTGAGTATTTGGATATGCTTGATAAAATTGAATTCGAATACGCAAACGCTTATTTGGAGTATAAAGAAAACAAATCGAAACTTACAAATGGATTTGAAAAGAAAGCTATAAGTAAACCGAAGCTTGTAATAGACGAAGTTAAAATTAAAAACGACACAGAAACATTAGTAGATAAAATTTTTCAAAAAGATAAGATAGAAATAATATTAAAAAGTAAGAAACATATGAAAGATCTTTTAAAACCTATACATGTATTGGGATCGAATGATTATTACTTAAAGGTATACGTAGATGATGTTTTTGTATGCCAATCAGAACTGTTAACGGTAAAAGATTTTATAAACAGTATGGAAATATCGGAAACATTTTCAATTCAAATATTACCAAATAATAAAATACTTACTATCGTTTTGTATGAGAATGATATTCAAGTTTCATGTATAGATTTAAACATTGGAAAAATTAAAAAGAATATAACACAAGCGGATGTTAAACCGTTTAATTTTAACTTTACTAGTGACGTAATACATCCAAGTAATAAATACGTAGGCAGTGGTTTTGGTATAAAAGAAATAGCAACAGAAAACAATGTGAGATTGAAGAGTGGGAATTTATTTAAAGGTAAATTGAACACAGCTTGCGATGTTAACATTAAAATAGGTTGGAATGAAAATTTTCACGCAAATAGTCACGAAACTGTCTTAAAATCAATTAAAATGGAAAAACAAATTAAACGATATTTAAATGGCACTGATAAACCAGATATTAATAACTTAATACAAATCATAAATAATTTATTCGATCGCAATATAGAAAATGATGAAAAAGTTGTAAATACTTTAACAAAGGTATGTAAAACTAAAATAAAGAACGAGTACGGGTTTTCTATTGAAAATAATGATGAAGATATAAGACATGAATTATTACATTTAAGAAATAAAGGTGGATTTATTAACGTTGAAAAGAAATTGGTACCTCTATTCCCTAGTCAAATCTCGACAGAACAAACTAGCGCTTTACAGAAAACCAACCGACTGATAGATATACATAACTTTGATGAGAATGAAGACATAGATATTATAGATTTACAAAGATATTTAGGTCTAAAGTACATGCAAGGGTTAAATGATAATTTACAAAGAACCGTTAATGAATTTCTACTGCAGAAAACACATCGAGATGTAGTCAAGGATTTTAAAGATCTAAGTTTAAGGTAGTTACGTCTAAATTACAATAAATCGCAAGGTCAATCTTTGACCTTTTTGACCAGTTACTTATTGTAATTAGCATTATTTCACAGGGGTATCTTATCGAATCAAACTAATTTGATCTCATTGTCCATATTCTCTCATGTAACGAGAAATCAGTTATTGAAGGAATGTGAATCGACGGAACACGAAATCCAAGTGACAGTATTGAGAGCTTTCAATCTACCAGACAGAACTGCTGATATGACAGAAGATAACGAAGATACAGAAACGATTGCAGGTAATATAAACTATTTTATGATTGCAATTCTAATGAAAAACAATGTAAGGAATACTTGTAATGAAAAGTCTATAGCTTAAAATTCTTTTAGGATTCAAATTAAGTCCGTTACGACCGTACGTGAGTTTGAGTTACCACGGTACGTCAGCGCAGAGCGCGCCAGGCATTGGCTGCTACCCCTCCTGGAACCAGACATTGAAGATTCGGACAAAGTAAGTTTGCACACGTATAATCGAGACTTCTGAACGAAAACTTCGTTATAGCAACACTGGTGACAAATTATACCTCATATGGTCAATGTTCTCTAAGATATTCGGTCTTAGTCTTACCTAAAAGACTTGGATTCTTTGACTATACTTTCTGAGTTTTGGCCAGATTCAGTCCGTTGTCGTCGATCCACGTGAATGTGTACGACGAGTGCAAAGTGAGCTCGAGGTCGCTGCAGGCGGCTGGCGGCGGACAGAAGCGCTGCGGCCGCTGGCTCGCCAAGCTAGTGTTGCCACTTACCACGGTATTAAACGTAGGCACGGTAAGTTGTAAGCTACGATGAGTATTAGTTGTAATATATGTTTTCATAATATCTATTTCTGTGTTTCAAGCTCCGTGGCACATTTAAATTAACATCACCGCCATTGCTAATCGGCTACGAGAATTCATCGACGAAGGAGGCGACGACTTTAATACCACAAGTCAAGAGAATGTTAAAGAAGAATATTTCATTCCTCACACTACATGTTACTACAAGTTTGTCGCATCTCGGCAATGTACAAACGTACACACAACCGATACCAAATGTCTCCAATGATGATCGGACAATCAAGCAGCTAAATGATTTCCTTACCAGTTATTTAAACGATTTCCCTTCTAGAAGCATCTCTCTAACGTATGTAGATAGTTCAGGTAAAAATAAATGTGTCACGGAATTTCTACAACCTATACCGATACCGGATTCTGAATGGTTTCCGAAGAATGCGAAAAGACCGGAATCTGCGCTATCTAAAAGCTCAGGTCATTCGAAAAGTTCTACAAAAAGTAGCGGAAAGACTAATGAAGAAAAAGACACTGTTTACAGTGGTTTTGATACGAGCTGGAGAAGTGAAGATAGTCAGTTGTCGAAAGCATTGAATTTCTCCATCAGATACGTAGCGTTGATACCGACGTACGAAGTGTCAGGACCTCAAGTAGTCACGTTGATTGGTTCGGTAAGTTCTACATACTATATATGTGTATTTTACGTATTTTGAAATCTTTCGTTGAAAGTAAACGGACAATAACTTTAATGTTGCTTCAACAACATGTGATTTAATTTGATAAAGTTCCATCGCATTAGCAAAACAGATGGTGTGAAATAAAGATTATATTTTATATTATAAGGTGACAAACGAGCAAGAAGCCTGAATTCGCTGAAATATCGAACTGACCGCTGCTGATAGACATCAGAAAACACAGTTGCGTTGCCTACCTTTAATCGACGGAGGAGGGGTAACATAGAAAGAGGATATTTTCCTTTTCTATCTATCTACTATCCCTTTCCATGGTTTTATTATAAAATAGACTAAATTAGTCCTCTGGCAGATACACTCATCTGATGAAACGTGAAAATACTTCCACTTTTAATTTTACTGTTAATTTTTAAGGAATTGCTTCGAGTCCTCAATGGTTCTCCGACAGATCACACGATACTCCTTGCTGGTTACTTCCTTCATCTGGGCATTAAGTGCTGGATAGTAACAGGTGTGGGGTTGCCCCGCGGCTTCACCACATACCTGCTGCTCAAATACGACCTCATCACAAGTAAATATATAACACAGGAAGACCAAGTTTATAACAGAGGATTCTTTAAAAAGAGCGACGATTTCGTATGGCATGTATTTGATGCGGTTAGCGGCGAACAATTTGAATTGAGAGATATCGCTTGTCCTCTCAAGACAGTGTTCTTTGTGTATGATGAACAGAATGTAAGTTTTTTTTAATTACATCGCTTTTTTTAATCAATCAAAATGTGTAATTTGTCGAATATTTTTTCATTTTGTATTATTTTGATTATAGATATGGGTCAACATTCAGTCTTCGCAAGACTGCCAGAGTGTTTCATTTGATTTTTCCAAATCATCTGATTGGCGACAGGTAAGATAGTGAATTATATTAAGTTACATATTCTAGAAAGGGTATTTTAACCACCTAAGTGCTAGTTTGTACTTAACTGGCGATTACAAAATTTCAAATTACGAGGAAATTCAAAGTCAAGTTATTTCATAACGACTAATATGTAAACGCGCCCGCGATCGTGAGTTAATATACACGCACTATTGGTTTGTTTTCAAATTCCTCATTTCGTAGGTATTTGCCACCCCGCGCCAGTGTGCCAGTGAGCCAGTGTCAGTGACGGAGCTGTACCGCGCGCCGGCGTACGTGTCCGGGCTAGAGGACTCGCTGGAGGCTAAGATAATGAGCAAGGTGCAGAAATGGCGACCTCGTGCTAAAACCGTTTGGAACAGGTATCAATTTTTTCTTTTCATAATTATAAGTTACAGCTGTTCCCACGCGGCTTCATCCGCAAAGATTATCAAAACTTTATTTATAATTTCTGATGCAAAAATTCAAATGCTGAAATGACATCGAGGGCCTTTGAAATTAGATAACAATTACCGTTACCATGGCAACCTTGCTTTTAACTTCAGCTTGTAGTTTTTGTCCCTTGCCCACATGACGGTTTTTTCAAATTATTTACTCCCTAAATTTAATAGCGTTAAAATGTATAGCCTAAAACGTATACAAAGTTTAGGGTTTTTTTTATTAAAAATAATTATTTAAGAATATACTTTGATTAACACAAGCGCAGATCTAGCTTTGGCGCCAAGGGAGGGTCACATAGTCAAGATCTTGCCAAAATATGTAAATGTATTTTGTCAAGCTCACTTGACCAATAAGCCAAGGGGGGGGTCATGACCCCCATAAATCCCCCCTGGACCCGCCGTTGGATTGACATTTTACATGACTAAGAAGTGTGTGTATGCGCTTTATTATTTTTTAATATTAGTAGATTTTGAGATAAAGGCCTCTAAATCGAGACGTTACATAATTACCGCTTTCACGCAATTATATAATAAAAATTGAGTTAACCAGATACTGCTGCGCGTTGTTACGGGAGACGTTGCCGCTGTGGGAGTATTGGTCCTTCGACACTTCGGACCGCAGACCGGAGCCGGGACACAGATTGAAACAACTAACGGCTACTTACAAGGCAAGTTTTTAAACCAAATAATTTAGAAATCGTCTGTCCTTTTTCGTTCCTCTATATAACTTAATTAATGTTTTTGAATATCAACTACTAGTTGTTGCTTGCGACTTCGCCCGCTTTCAAATAATAAAATATTAAAGATAAAGCTTACGTTAATCAGTGATAACATAGCTTTTTAATGATGCAAGAATTTTTGAAATCGGTCCAGTAGTTTTAAAGTTATTTCAATATCTACAAAAATCCAAATTTTTCCTCTTTATAATATTAGTATAGATTATATTTTATATCAACTATATGGTAATTAATTTCAGATGTTCGGTTTCCCTTTGAATATGCACTACATCAATACGAAGTCAGTGTTAGCGAACGTAAAGGCGACAGCTTTTCATGTCAACGACGACCCTAATGTAGAATTCGCGGTCGCCGTGCAGATGTACGCTTACCCTAATAACGTGATCAGTGTGTGGGTTTACTTGGCTAGTATTATAAGAATATAAGTATGATAAATATACTGGAGGTTGTTTTATTTTAATGTCACTCTTCCCATAAGTCCATATTTTTTAATAAGTAACCACTAGCTGTTCCCGTACGACTTCATCCTCATAAAATTAAGAAAATTTTATTTTATAGTTTACATATGTCAAATTATCAATTGCAAATGTCAAAATGACATGACATAACATGACATCCTTGCTTCCTTGATGTTGGCAGCAACTTATGGTATCTTTCCCACATTAGGGTTTTTATCCATAATATTTACCCCCTAAGTTTAATGGCGTGAAAATATATAGCCTTAAGCGTGACGTAAGTGTAGGGCTTTTTATTAAAAAAAACTATTCAAAAACATGCTGTAATTGCTGACATCTTAGGCAACAAAAAATAGAGGAAGGTAAAAAAGAGGTTATTTCTAATGAAATAATTCACTATTGAAATTCAATTTTCGGTTATACTTTCCTTGGCATTATTACACTATGATAAAGGTGTATTAATTGTGAAACAAAACTCTACAGAAGAGCAATATAAAATTTATTCTTTAAATGTCATCGAGGAATCTTATAAAACAGAAAAAAATCAATTTAAAATAAAAAATAGAGATTGTATGTCTTTTGTTTTAATGCTAACAAAATAAAATTAACATTTATTCCATCGTAGTATAAAAATATACGTAAAAATAGTAAAAGGAGATGTTACAATAGTTGTGTACTAGCGGTCCGCCATCTTGTGAAGCCTGACGCCGCGCGGACAATTTGCAGTACCGTCGCAGTACCGTCGCAGCCCCGACATACCACAATCATTTTATTTATACAAGCATAAAACATTTTTTCAATGGTCTAAAATATCCAAAATCATTCATAGTCTATCATTGACCATAGACATACAACTGTATAGAAAGGCCATTACGTAAAAAAGTACTTGAAAGGTTTCTGTCAAATAAAATAAAGGAATTCTAAATTTACTATTTTCATTTGTATGGGAAATGTTTAAAAACAATTACATAATTATCTACGATCTGATACAAACAAGAGACATACAGGTTAACTAACACAAATTGTACTACTCATTCAATGTTAATTTCGTAATGGCCTGTCTACACGTATTTAAATCTTCAATAATTTCTTAAAATTTCGAACTGTCCGTATACCAAGCTCACGTCAGACTTATGTAAACCAATGTAACTTATGTATTGCTTCACTTGGTTGAATGCTGAACTGTTACAGCGATAAATTAGTACATACAAATCTCTCTAATACATTTACACTCTACAATCAGCCTTTAATCGTAACTTAGCAAGCTAATAGCCATTCTTGCAAGCAGCAAACAGCGCCCAAGTTATATCAAATCTACTTCAATAAAATCCTTAGGCACAAAAACCATCAATTACTAAAGTTTCGGTCAAACTTTCATATTTTATTGCTATATTTGAAATTTTCAACATCACTTCAGAATAACATATCTGTTATCAAAACATTTTGCAGTTTTCCGTCAAGTTATAAAGAAATGCTATAATGAATTCTAGATTAAATATTAAAAAAGCCTACATCATACAAATTATACAAAAACATCCAATTTCCGGCATTTTCTAACACAAAACAGCATCGTCAAGTTTAAAAAAAATAATAATATAATAAATAACTTACATTCCATTCAATAACATTTACCCAGTCCCTACGGTAACTTAGGACTATAGAAATGTTCAATTTCTTGTATTTACGTGTTTAGGCACTTTGTTTAAAACTCTTAAAAAAAAAGTATCTTCATTGACCTAGCATTTATGATAGTCGAAAGGCAAGTAGATAAGAAAAATCCTAGTATTTTTATGTCGTTATGTCGTATTTGCTTTTATAGAAGTATTTATTACTTTAAATGATGCGGTAAGTGAAATTAGACAAGAGCTATCCATTATGTGAACATTTAAAATGATTTGAATAATAGAGAACATAAGAGTCGGAGCGGGATGTACGGTACTGCAAATCGCATCACGCCGTTACCGAGGCGTCGCAAGCCGTTACCTACGAGCTATAGTTAGCTGTCAGCGCTTGAAGCGCTTCAAGTTAGCTGCGGGTGTCTTCAGGCTTCTGCTTGGAGCGCTTCAATTGCTGCAGGTAGTGGCGCTGGATGGGCTTGTGCAGCGCGAGTTGGGCGAGCGCGTCGTCGATGGAGAACCACTGCCGCTTCCTGCCCATCTGCCGAGAGTCCTCCCACTCCGCTAGTTCTTGGGTCACTGTCATCACATACACCTCGGTGCGGTGTTTATGCTCTCTGTTCTGGAAATCAATAGTTACAAATAAGGCTATGATCACAGACTGCCAGAGCAGACTTGTTAATGAAATTGAGCATTATGGGTTTGAAAGGAGATTTTATTATATTTTAAACACCTTTTTTCACTTGCTCATGATAAGAAAAAACTTGCAAAGTAAAATTAAATTTTATTTCTTTTAATAAAAAATTACTTGCGATTCTCTGTCTAAATAGACCCTTATTCAACTTGAATGGTTAAAACACAAATTTGAAAAAGTAATTTTTGCGAAGTTTAGAATCAAATTCTTTGGATTTCAAGACATATTTGACTATTCTAGTGCTTCTATTTACTATTAGATTTTCTATCTTAATTAGTGAAGATATAATTTCACTGTTTCAAATCAGTGTTTTCATTTATTTTCAATTGCATCCAAGTATCAGTGCCTAGATAGTGCCTACATAAGATGGCAAACGAGCTAGCGGCCACCTGAATCCGCCAAAATGGCGGAAGCGACCGACGCCCATAGACATCTGCAATTGCAGATGCTTCTCCTACCCTTATCCGATGGAGGAGGAGACGCACATAAAGAGGACATTTCCTCTTCCTATGCATCTCCTCCATCATCAAATCCACTTCTATATTTTATATTAACAGGACATATACATAGATAAATAGAAAATTGCATGTTGGTCAATTTTATAAATAGATACAAGCATATCATGTTTCATGTGGTTTGGCTCTGTGGTCCACGCTTGTATATACATAAAGCTATACTACCACTTATAAATAATGTCCTATGTTACTTAGTCATTCAGTTGAACAAATTGTTCGCAAAAAACAATGAAAACTGTGAAGTTTGTAAGAGGATATGCATAAGAGTCTGTTCACACAGACTAGATATATAGATTTTTTTTTCATAAATAAAAAAGGGCTTTATATGATTCTAACAAGGTTCAATTTTGCTTTAAATAGCATTTTCACACTTGTCAAAGTATTTTAACCATGTTTTAATCTTCTAAGTCTACTGCGCTTTCCGCCCCTATGTGTCTAAATGAACCCTTAGGGAATGTGAGGTTGTTAGAGTTGTAATGGTAGAACTGTACCAACCCTCAACAGGGAAAATGGCAAGATGAGAAATAGCCCTTAGTAACAAAAGTATCAATATTATATAAATATTTTACAACTATTCTGATCAGTTCAAACATATCCAACAGCCAAGTTCCGATGATTGATCTCTGTGACCTTGAATGAAGGTTAAATGAAATATTTTCAAACAACTGTAGAATTAACACCCAAATCACACAAAGTCTAAATTACAATGAATGTGGTTGTGATGTATTGGCATTAGTACAAGACTGTTTTGTTTAAAAACACAAACATTTGTAAACCCGACACAGTACAAAGGGAACTGTAATAATGGTGTTATTTGATAGAAATATAGGCTAATATAGTATATTTTATTAGGCGATGGATGTACATGTCTGAGGGAACTCCATAAATGTTGGCAAGGGCTGCTTCTCTTCCTTGATAGACATTACCAATAAATCTGCCAATATATCCTAATGACTAAAGTTACTTGTCTCATTTAGTTCATGTTCCAGGTTTTAAGAGTTTACTGAATATTGCTTTGCTGAGTTCTTAATTTAATTTTATAATTAAGGTAATAGCCAATAGCACTATTTGGAAATCCTTGGTAAATTATGCTAAATTTTTAAGTCAGTTGCAAAGTGATGAATTACCAGAAATATATAAAAGTTGCCGATTTTCTATGCTTAAAGTCATTTACAGAAATATATTCTTATTTCAGGTTAAAGAAATTTCTACCACAGCAACTTTTATAATTTTTGTTGACCCAGTAAACTTTGTTATTTGAACCTAAAAACGAGTTTCATTTACACATGTAATCTTTTAATTACTAATAATTTAGATTAATAAGGAAATAAAACTTAGTTTTCACTTAAGATTAACTTTAACAAAAAAAAATAACAGCATGGTTAACTACAATAGTGTTCAAACATGACTGACATTTTGACACAAAACACCTGTCAAAATAATATACTGAAAATCTCACCTCAAAGACTCCCAGGCAGCGGCCCAGCTTGCCGATGACGCCAGCCTCCTCCAGCACCTCGCGCATGGCCGTCACAGAGGGCTCCTCCTCGGGCTCCACGCCGCCGCCCGGCACGATCCAGTTGTCAGGCCGCCGAGACGACGTCACCAGCAGCACCTACACCCACAGACCACGTCGCGTTACTCACACTTTACTTCACAAACATTTAACATTGCCCAACAACACTAACCTCGGTCTCGGCGTCCGATCGTACACATATACAAGCGGCGCGTCGTCGGAATCCTTCGTCGTCGTAAATACGAATAGAATTAGGCTTCTCCTTAACCATTTCGAGTAAACACGAAAACGCGAACAAAACAGACGATCACAAACGAAAAGCAGACATTAAGTAGAAAGAAAATGATCAACCGAACGTAATTTTTTAATGATCAACAAACGCCATAATTGAGATATCCTAAGATTAATGTATCCATTTTTGACTAATTTATGAGTTACACAATATACATGTAAAACGAAACTATAATAACAATAAAACTACAATTAGAGCAATATTTCAGCTACAACTAGCTTTTGATCGCGTATTTCAAGCCCATGTTGAATGGTGCCTGACGTTTTCTCTGTGCGAAAATCGAAATTAGTTTTGGTTGGAAAGCAATTACGAAGAGTCTATCAGCTGACAGCCGGAAGTCAAAATGAATATTGCCACATTTCAACTATGTTTTGGATAACATAAAATTATATTTTACATTATAACTTGACTTAATAAAAGTTAAAATTGTTTAATTAATATTTACTTTAATACTTTTTATTTACCAAAAGTAAAGTATTTTTTTAGATCTAAACGATGATACAAAATACAATTGCCTATATAAAAGAAAAATGAAAGCCTTTGACTTTACACGCCCTACGTAATGAATAATAACTGAAAAAAGAGACTTTTCATGATAAGTAAAAACAATTATAACAAAATAAAATGTATCATCTGTAAAAATATATTTATTCGGTAAAGATACTATGTGAAAAAATCAAACACGAAAATACTACGAAGCATTTTTATAAATTGAATACTTACAAAACCTGATGAAAACAACATAGCTGGAAAGAAAGAACTGAAAACTGATCGGCCATAACAGTGCACTTGTAATTTTCTAGATGTCGTTACTAGTTTCGAAGTCCTCGCTTTACGCTTACGTAAAAACCAATGCCATCTTTTGGCGAACCGAGATAAATAGAATACATTCTCGTAGATTTAAGATTTTTTTCCTGTATTTAAAATTATTTTGTGATTATAATAGTAATTGAGTACGCAGTTTTGATGTTTGTTATAAGTAGCAACAAAATCTTGTAAGCGTTAAGAAAAATTAAACACTGTTGATATTAACCTGTCTAAGGCTATAAAATATAGGTAAAAAAATCAATTGTGTGTGTAATGAATAATTACGTACATACGATGTGCATCGGTGCAATCTTGAAGTCGGTAAGCGCATTTATCCCACAAATCTTAGATTTGCTAGAGCACAAAATTATTCAAAGCAATCTTCGCAAAGGGTTTATCTCGACAATGCGAGTACATCGTGTCCCACATTCGGAACAATAGTGTCATATTGTCCATGAATATAAATCAGGATTGCCGCTCGTCGGAGATAAGGCGCCACTTGGCAGCGATGCGCGGCCCAATTCGTGTGCTGCCAAATTGCCCGCCCGCCGCGGTAACTTTGTTAACTGAGCAGATTATGCAGCTAGTGGCTTAGCTAGCTACGGAACTTGGCCCAAAATTAAGCTTTTTGGGTATTTTTAAAATTAGCTATGCGACTTACATATGGGATTTAAAGCTTAGCAAATGAATAAGTCAGTCACACCTGTCACAACTCTCGCTTCATTTAAAATTTTGATAGAACTTGAAAAATTTGCAGTGTTTTAACTCAGGTGGATTAAAGAGTTTATTACATTTAACGATCCCGAGTAAAAGTAACTAAAGCCCTTGTTTTATTATTGTTGTAATTTAGAAATACGAAGGGGTTAAATTTATTAAATTTAATATTTATTACAATTCACATCGGAGGCGTCTCGTAATAATTGCCGCAATTAAAATATATGGAAGGGATTATTAAGTCTGGCTATCTTTGTCGTTAAAATGAAGTATACGTAAAGAATACGTTTACCGTAAATAGAGTAATAATACTATGTACATTTCAAAGTACAAAACAACAACGTGTGCGGTGTAACATTAATTTGTAATTTCGGCAACACCCCCAGACCATGTACAGTAGTCAGTGTAGTTCGTGATTGTACCTCGTCTCCTCCCCCACTGCCCCGCGCCCCTGGAGATCGCGAGCAAACAAATAAAATGCAAACGAGCTAAGATCTGGAATATAACATTCTGCATCTTTACATTAATGTCGATGTACGAGATAACTTTAGTGATGTGTTAACACTTATCGATAAAGGCTAGGAAATAATTTTTACAACTTATAGAGGAAGAGGAAATTAATTCTGATAAAGTTATGAAAATAATGACAAGCGGAAAACCCGAAATTTATAGCCAAGTAATGTTTCATTTCTTCAGTACATATGTGGATGTCTTGTGGTTCAATTATTATTGGTTACTGGCCAACATTTTCCAATTTGAACAGTAACAATACATTCCGTATTGTTCATTGTATTTTATTTTTTTGAATCCAAAACTAAAATTTGTTTATTGTTTAGTTTAGACTTCGATATATCAACTGATATATCGATATGTTACCAAATTTGACATCACTAGTGAAGCTAGATTTACGGCGTCGTCGCAAGCGTGTCGTGGCGCTCTGTGACGTATTTTATTTTATTTCAATTCGTTCAAGATTCCCGCAACTTTACGGCATCAGGTATTTTACTGACTATACTATGCTGATGTTTGTTACACACGACTTAAATGTAAACTTTGACCTGAGAGATCAGTCAACATGTACGTAGTTAAGCAGGCTAGAAATTCTAATCTATCGTTAGTATAAATATAAACAGGGTTTTAATATACAAATATGTATTAAATTCGTAAAAATTTAATGCACTATGTTTATAAAAGTATATCGATCGATACATCTTAATTCTTACTAATATTATAAAAATGCGAAAGTTTAGATGCATCGATGGATGGATGGATGTTAGTTTGAATTTGTAGCCTAAACGTTGTATGGAAGAATACATAGCCTGCTTTTTTGGTTTTTATTTTTTTTTTAATTCCACGCGGACGGAGTCGCGTGCGAAAGATAGTACTTTATATTTCTCTCATTAAGCATTTGTAAAGTTCATAATACTTCCTAGAACATAGACAATAGACGGATACTAAGAAGTACAAATGTCAAGCATTCGACACCGGAACAATTTCAGTGTTGCCAAATAATTATAGAGAACCATAGCTTTGTTGACTACATCCAAAGAAGTACCGCACAAAGACTAAGAGCTGGGATTAGGTAATCAATAATAAAATGCCTAGCTGGCTGTGCTAATCGGCAACTTCCTTTTTTAATATTCAGGGGTTAAAAGTGTTACGTGAGACTATGTAATACGTAGCGTACCCTTCTATCCAGCGCCCTGGGCGTTCGCCTAACCATATCCTACCAAGTATTGAGACTTGGCCTGGATCTGGTCTGGATCTATAGCCAATAAGTCAATGTTACAATTGCCGTCCTTGAAGTAACAATTTACATATCTAATTAAAGCATTACCCTTTTTATACATTTGCAACTATTGTAGTTCTGCGAATTTCGAGTTACAAAACGCAAGTATGCAATTTTATTTGGTCATCGAAAGTTTTGCTGCATGTTATTACCCTGATTATAAATGATTTTCAACTTGTTTTAATCCTGTTTACGTCCCTCCGTCTCAGGGTTAGGGACGTCGCAATGAAATATTGTTGACATTTTTCAGGGATTATCCTCCCCCTCATTTGCCGTCAGCTCCCCTCCCTCATGCACCCCTCACCTGCGAGATGAGGGATAGTTGTAACGAGGTGTTTCTGTTTGCCGACGGTAAGCTTCGGGGAGTTAATTTTGTTTGCGACTTTGGGGTCGCTGATTTTAATATAAGGAAGTTAAACTGAGAAAAATATGCTCATTTATTTTATGAAATAGGAGTTCCCTTATATTTATTTCGTGGCAATATGGTAAAGTAAAAGCTGTTTGCAACATTGTGTTATGAGCTAAAATTTCCAAATACAGTAGAACCTCGATAAGTTAAAGTGCAAGGGAAACACAAAATGTTTTAAGTTATAGAGGTTTTAAGTTACCAAGGGTCTATGTTGTAGAGGTTGTGATAGGAAGGGAACATATTATTTTTTATAAGTTTATAAGTTATAGAGGTTTTTAAGTTACCGAGGTTTGAGTTATCAAGTAGATATTGAATCAGTTGTTAGCGCTCTAAGTAATTTAGTTTACAAGAATAGGGTCCTATGAAATACACAAGATACATTAAACAATTGGAAAGTCTAGACATTTCGTTGTTGCACTGATATGATATTTTCAAGCACGTAAGAACGCGAGCACACCTTTGACTAAACTATTCTACAACTCTTTAGTTTCGCTTTGATTGCTTTAAGTTTTAATGGAAGTGCGCACACTACTCGATTTTTACTTGTGACAAATAACAATCGCCCAACAGTAGTGTGATACTTTAGTTAATGGTGTGCGCCCGCTCTTATGCTCTCTAAAACTGCATTTAACATATCGCACTGGCTGTCTACAGTCGTTACCGCGAACCGCCGCCGATTGGCAACGCTCCTCACTTTCTGAGAAGCGCGCACAACTTTTGTCGCCTGTCAACGATCTATTTTTTATTGACTAGCAAATCTTGATCAAAGGGCAATTATATCAGTACTGATATTCCAAATTAGTCATGTAGAAATTTGATAGAACTACTCAGTAAATATAACGCAATTCTTTCTTTGAATTAACTAGAATATTATCTTAATAAAACGTTTATTGGGTAAATAAGACATAAAATATACTTATAGACTATTGTACTGAACTTGTTAACTATTTTATGAAAAAAAAGTATTGTTTACATTAGTCAAATTGTCAATTGCAAATGTCAAAATGTCATGACATGATGACAAACCATGGCAATGTTGCTTCCTTGATGTTGGCAGCTTGTAGTTTTTTATTTTATAAAAAGCAATTTCTTAGAGATCAATTTTCTTTAAAAGTTCGTTTATTACGTGTTCTATATACAGAATCATTTGACCTCCAGAAAGATGATATTCAAATAATGACTGACCGAATACAATCTGTGGTAGTCCACAAAATAAAAGAAAAACTTAACAAAGGCGATGTTCGGCCAGTACAGTCGCGGACAAAACGCATCGCCACAGATAACATATTAATCCGGGCGATTAGAAACGGTGCGCGCACAGATAATGTTAATGTTCATTTCTATTGTGACGGCACAGCATTAAAGTTTTTTGTCTGTGGAATCGAAACATTTTAATAAACGATTTTGTTACACTGGTACAAACTAAAAGAGCTAGCGGAAACATATAAAATAAATTATTGAATGTTACATATCTACCGAAAAGTTTATAGTTATAGCGAGAATTAAATAACAATCAAGAGAATTAACAGACGGTAATATTTTCTTAGAAAACATATAACACAGTCAAATTAGACCATCCAAAATAGAAAGAATATTTGTACGAATTCATTTTAAAAATGACAGATATAGAATAAAAAGTATTTTGTGAGCTAATTTACTTAAAAACCTTCACCGGTGTTTAAATTATAGATACTAAAAATTGAAAAGCTTTGTTTAAAGTAAAATGCATTATAAATCGGACAGCAAGTAAAGTTTAGGCGTATTAATTTGAATCTGTGCATTCTGGCGTTGCCATGACAACGCAGTTTTCGGCCACACAGCATTAACTTTGAACATTTCAATTTGTACCTTTGCTATGAAAACACCGATAACGCAGTAATTAAAAAAGAATTATAACTTGTAAGCAATGAGTAATTACTACATACATCTGAACATTAATGTTAAAATTTTAGTTATAATTTAATTAAATATTATTTAATTAACGTATAAGTTTGCTGTATGATTCGGTACTACATCTATACTATTATAATAAAGCGTAAACACACACTTCTATGTTGCCTAAGATGTCAGTAATTACAGCATATTTTTGAATGATTATTTTTTTAATAAAAAGCCCTACACTTACGTCACGCTTTAGACTATATATTTTAACACCATGAAACTTAGGGCGTCAATATTTTAGATAAAAACCATAAGTTGCTGCCAACATCAAGGAAGCAAGGTTATCATCATGTCATGTCATTTTGACATTTGTAGTTGATTTGACAAATGTAAACAATAAAATATTATTTTCATTATTTTATGCGGATGAAGTCGCACGGGAACAGCTAGTTTTCATAAAAATTATGCAGCATAACCTCTATGTTATACTTTTACGATATTAATTGGTATGAAAAGGTCAGTAGAAACCACAACAAAGAAAGTGGCGTGCAATAAAACGTTGGTTGCATAGCATAGAGAAGAAAGCGTAACTGTACACCTCATGGCGTGCTGTGCGCTCGCAACTAGCAACTAGACAAGATTCATTTCGCACGATTCTTTCGTCTAAGTATAATAAATTATATCATTGCGTGTTTTATTTACAACTAACTGTTCCAATACGGCTTCATCCGCTTCAAATTTATTTAATTGTTTACATTTGTCAAATTACCATTTGGTAATGTCTAAACGGCATGAAATGATGACCATGGCAATCTCGATGTTGGCAGCAACTTATGATCTCTTTCCCACATTGGAGTTTTTATCCAAAAAATTTGCCTCCTAAGTTTAATGGTGTGAAAATATATAGCTTAAAGCGTGTCGTAAATGCAGGGAATTTTATTAAATAAAGAATTATTCAAAAATATGCTGTGATTGCTGACATCCCACGCTACGAAGTAGTGTGTGCTTACGCTTTATTATATTACTATAGATAGATACAGTTTTATATTTACATGTAATGACGCCTGGCTATTTTATAACGCGGAGACAAAAAGGCGATATCGCTTGATACTATTTCATATCATTGGATGATTCCAAATAAAACGAAAAAAATAACACGTAAGAAAGAATAAGTTAAAGTCATCCTTTGGAAGATTCTTAAGTAAAGTGTATTAAGTAATAAATCACATGTGAAAGTCACTTAAATCGAAAATCTGAAAAAGAAAGTCCACATTAAATGGAAAAGCATGAAAACCATTAAAGTCCAATCGCGTCTTACGCGCCGTAAATATATCAAATTTGCGGAAATAATTCCCGGGATGTTAGGACACGTCACTCGGGAACGAGTCCTGAGATGTTCCGGGACCTTGTAGAGAATCCCGGCACCGTGGCAAAGATAATAGGATTGCTCGACGTGAATCGACAGCTCGTTTACGCGTGCGACCCTCATAAAGTTTTTTATCGCGGCCCGCACGGAGGTTGGGGCAGCCTTCATTTGTCACGCCTTTCAGAGGGTTCAGCAATAGTAATAGAAATGAAAAGATTTCGTACTAAAACAATGAAGTTGGAAAATTCATCTAGTTATGAAATTGAAGTCACATCTCTATACTAAATTGATGGGTAGATAGGAACGCAGTGGTTTTTATGCAGTGTGCAAAAAATAAACCAATTATTATTAATTGCACTTTATTATTTTCTTAATTCTTATTGACGTCATAGGATTATAGGATACATCACGCTACGTAATTCAGCGTATACATAGCTAGTATCCTTGAGTATATCACTAAAGGTTTACTTTGAACTTTGTACTACATTGATGTAATTACCGTATATTAAAGACGTCTCGATAGCGCCGTGAAGCAATTAGGCTGTGGCGGCCCCTCCGGCGCTCCTCTCATTGTGCGGAGACTCTAAGTGCATCGCTGTGACTTCACATTATTGCGTATTACTTCAGACGTTACTAACTGCATAGAGTATTATGATTCTATACTTCGGGATATTATTAAAAACGTCACTGTGCATGCAAAAATTCTTTTTTATTTACTAGCGAGTTTTTATTAGGGACAGTTGTAGACATGTTTAAGAATTTATGTTACATCTATACTTATATTATAAAGAGGAAAAATTTGTATTTTTGTATGTATTAAAAAAACTTAAATTACTGGGCCGATTTCATAAAGTCTTTCCCCAATAAGAAGCTTTGTTACCACTGCATAAAATGGGTTATATTTTTTTAAATTCAACGCTTACGAAGTCGCGGGCAACAGCTAATGATGTTAGAAATTTTTCAACTCTGTGCGTGCAAATGGCTTTCTAACACTCCATATTGTTTTCTAGCGTTGACAAGGAGTCTTTTTTATTAGGGAGAATGAAAGGTATGTTTATAGAGTATACTAAATTTATGTAAAGAAAATAGAGAAATGAATTACGTGATAAATAAATCCTACAATTCAAAACGCCTGTGGCTCTATTCATTTGTATTTCTTGGCAATTTGCCACTTTATATTATACTTTATGCTTTCGTAATAATACACAAATTTGTCCGTCAGTTAACAATGTAGTGTTTATAAATATAATACAATTAATGTACTAGAAACAATAGGTTTTTGTGCTAAGAATCAAACCGGATCGGGTTTTATAGTTCTCAGCGCGGTTTAGTGTTTCTTAGAAAACTATTCGACGTCTGCTGCCATTGTTTGTGAATAAAACGATTTCATTTGTTTCCAGTCAATTTGTTACTCTCCGGTGTAATGAGCTACAATATTAATCTATACGTATAATAAAATTGGAGTGTCTGTTTGTATGCTTGATGAGTTTGCGATGCTGATAATGAAAATCGCATTTAAAAATTCTTTGTCTGTCCGCATGCCGCGTTCCGGGTAATCTCCGAAACGGGTGGACCAATTTCGACCAGACTTTCACTGAAGGGTAGATGACATAGACGGGCATGTTATAGGCTATTTGTATAATAAAATAATCTATTAAATGTTAGAGACTTGTGTTTTGCATTTTAACGCAAATAAAACATTATCTTGATCAATAGTAAAGTTGTTCATTTTGTTTCAAACTTGTATTGTAAAGGTGCGTTGCTAAAATGACTGAAGTCGCTTACAAAGCTTTGATAATAAAATACGTAGAATGGTACGCAATGTCGAGATGAATACAGAGCAGTTAGGCTGCGTACACACTGCCGCGTGTTAACTGCTGACGATTATTGTTACGATTACACTCGAACGTTACCATTATCTGTTAATGTTAACGTGAAATGGAATGCTGGGATGAGAGAATCAATAGCGATAGCTTGGTTTATGTTTCCAAACAGTAAAACTCGAGTATCGTAGTTCGGAAACGCATTCCATGAATGTATCGAAAACACTAAAGAATGGTTAAACGTAGCTGGGAAACCGGTCATAATACTAATGGCAGTAGAATATAGTAAATATGACACTAGCAAAAATATTTTCTAGAACAAATCATGTCAGAAGGGGCAAAATAAAAAAAAAATGTTTATAACGAAGATTTAGATTATGAAAATTGAGATATTTGTGTTATAAAAAATTATGAATACCCGTTACAGTCAGGTTTAAAAGCATCAAAACGGTATAGAATATTCTATCAGGTCACCTGAAACTAAACTATCGCACAACTGTCTAGTCTCGCTTTGATTACTATGAGCTTAGGATGCGCACACTCGATTTTTAGTTGTCTAAAAAACAGTTATATTGTCTACGAAACATCGACAACCACACAACAGTTGAACGATAGTTTAGTCAAAGGTGTGTCCGCTCTTCGTGTGTACTGTACCTTATTTACGTCTGAAAGTTGTACCTGCGGCCTAGACTTCAGTTCGAGCCGTGGGGAGCTGACGCATTCGACTCACGTTTCTCGTGGGGCGTTCCCCCCCTTTATTTAGAAGTTATTGAAATATTGGGCAGACGCCCGCAACACTTTTTTATTTCTCCTCTCGAAGTTATCTTAAAGCCATTCAGTTCTCTAGGGGCTCGAGTTTGGTAGACCGAAGAGTATTCAATTTTGTTTTAATTCTATTTTCAGGTTGTCGAGGGTGAAATATTTTTATTGAGTTTAGAAACGGTATTTTGAGATGTTTTTGTTTTAATGATTGTGAATGTATAAAAGAGAGAACCAACATATATGGTTACTACGTAAACTATCGTATGTAAGAAACGCAAATTTTTGTAAAAAAAAAATCTAAAAAATAAAAAAAAATCCATCAATTATAACATACGATAGACAAAATCTACTGTTTTCATCATCCTTTTTTCTAGCATTAATTACTTTCACATTACACATAAATTATTTAACAAAACAATTAAAAAACCATAAAACAAGATATAAAATGTTAAATTGTGGCTTACGAAAATATACGGAGGAGCCATCGATAGTTCCACGTAATTTCAGGGCACATTACAATGTTGGGACTGGGACTAACGTACCGTGTTATTTTGTAAATATTAAAATTTAGTAAAGATAAGTGATCAACTAACTGCGTGGCGTCACAGCTGTGATCTAGCAACCGAGTGACGGCCGGAAATTAGCGGCGGAGCGCATCCGGTCTTCACAACAGCACGAGCTTTACAAACCTTTATATGTAACTCTGCCTTCCCTTAAAAAGTAATACTTACGGACGATGAAAGTATGTTTATGTGCATTAAACAGAGAAAATGCATGAAAATCAACTTAACAGTATGCAGACAAATGTGTATACAGAGCGTGTAACACGGAAGGTGGCAGCCCTTTATTGAATTCCTATGCAAGTTGTAAAGAATTCAATTGCATTGAGTTGGTACATCGACACTGGCAGGGACACCCCTGCTCCTGCACTGCGTTCCGTTTCACGCGGCTTAATTAAATGTTTTGAATACGTTCCGTTATTAACTAGGGTCGTGTTCAGGGTGGAATGATTTCTTCACATTCATTACAAGCTACAGAATGTAGCCTATCTGTAACATTGTATTACTTTTTTAATTACGTACTGCTTGACAATGGTTCTAAAGTTTTATGGATTTGGTTGTAGAAAATTCGTCTATACTCAAGAAATATGTAGATTTTATCGATCAATAAATTATTCAATGGCTGAAGTATAGAATAATAAGAAAATAAAATGAAATTGTGTCGGGGATATTGCAAATGGTTATAAAATGTTTCCTGCTACCTGAGGCTACTAGAGGGTTATGGAAACCTTTTAGTAGGAACATGTACACTATCCCGACCGTAGGCGCTTCCCATTTCCCCAGAGAAGGGAACGCGAAATATTTGTTACATGGTATTTGTCAGATTTGACAGCTATGTAGATTGTTAAATTCCCCTTATGCAATGATACTTCTATCTATTAAAATATTAGTAAGATTTATTTATACACTTTTCAATAGATGGCGTTGTTAGTTAAAAAGTTTATGATCTATATTATCAGTCCAGAAAATTGCCTAAAAAACAAATGATTCTAGACGTAATTAAAGTTACTGCTCCCTGTACAAATAAGAGGCGTGCCGCTAGTTATAAAAGTGCAAGTTTATTCAAGCATCTTCACAATTGTAATTTGAAGTTCACAGACCGTTTCAACGTTTATTGAGTCGCTTTATTTCGACTTTGTGTAAGGGGTCTATAAATTTTAAAGCCTGCCCCGAGAGATAAGCCTTCGCCCCTACAAACACAAACAAATGAATACTCGTAAATTTTATCATCTCGTAAACTATCAGATATCCTATTTAATATTAAATTTAGTGTATTTTTATATTACTTGATTACTTAACTTCTAATTCGACTTCTTTGTTTTTATACTCATCATAGGTACTTCATACTAATATTATAAAAGCGAATGTTTAGATGGATGGATGGATGTTTGTTAGCGTTTGTAGCATTACATCGAGATCTGTTTAACCATTAAGGCTTCAAACTATAACAAACATCCATGCATCTAAACTTTTGCATTCATAATAGTATAGATAGAGTTGAAAACATTATTAGCTAACTTTCTATTGTAACACCTCATGTACAAAGATCATAAAGTCCCCGAAACTAGACGTGACTCGACATTTACAGTCCCATAAATATTATTGTAATTATATGAAAATCGTGGCACAGTCCATCATAATTATACAACAAACAATATACTCGTAGTATTAAAACGCTTTCATCGAAAGCTTCAATTCTGACACATGTAGACATTAATTACTGTAGCTTTAGTGTGATATCAACTGTAACGTTTCATTATTGACTGAGTTGTCTTTACTAATATTATGAAAAGGAAAGATTTGTATTTTTGCATGTATTGAAACAACTTAAAAACTTCTGGTCAGATGTCAATTTTTTTCCACCATTAAAAAACTACGTTATCAGTAAGTATATATTTTTTTATTACTATTAATTTCACGCTGACGAAGTCGCTAACAGCTAGTATGTTATTCTTTGTATAGATCTAAGTTCGATTTTTTTTATAGTAATAGTTATACAATGTACAAATCACCAATTAAGGTATTTAAAAATATCATCAATGAGATATTTATATGAATGGAACGCAGCTTGGTGAGTATATTGGTGTGCTTTGAGACAATGTCCGGGCGCGGCTCCAGCCTGCTCACATAAATAGCCTCAATAACATACGACGTGCGAACTGCGATGTGCGATGCGACAAAACGATAAAACTGATAGCTCGGCATGCGTAAGCGCACGCCGCATTTAATCCCTTGTTTCCTTTACATTCCGCTGTTGTGATACGCACGTTTATAAGCTTATTTTTTTGGAATACGAGACCCCTTCCCCTATAGAGACTAATCGCAGAACAATGTAACTTATTGAATTATACCCATGCAATCTAATCTAATATTATTCACACAAAACATATCACCACTTAGAACTTAAATCGATGAAAGTAGTTTGAGCGACAAGCTCTCGATTTTCACAGCAATTTGAAAACAATGCAACAGGCGGACTATTTCCGTCTCTATAAATGTTGCCCGCGCAAAAATACCTCGCAACCTCGCGGCCAGCCGTCAGTCAATGAACGGTATGCGATAACAATCGTCTGGAATAGCTCGCAAGTTAACAAATAACAACATTTTAATATAGACCAGATACGTATTGAATTAGCCCAAATTCTAAAAAGACATATTGTTTAATTTTTAAACGCTTTGACACTTCGGAGTTTTGAGGTTATACAATTTTACTTTCGCATTTATAACCTTCTTTGGTGCCTTAAACTTGTTGGTTTTTGCCTTCTTTATTTGATAAAAGTATTTAGTTATATTGTTATTGAACCAAGAGATAGAATAAGTAAAGTCTGGCTCTATTAATGAGGTAATGTTTAAAGTTGTTTAGTGCGTCGCGCTTCGCCCGCGGCACCTGCTGGCCGCACGCCAAGGGAGACGGACACGAAAAAATACCCAAAGTTAATAGCCAATTATACACTTACCTTGTTGCCAAAATTGTTTTGTTTTTCACATATGAGTATTACGTAAACATTTGGTTTTATTACGACTGTCCTCATTCAGATATAGTATTTAGTACGCGTAATTATTTTACTTCACGTGATTAACTTTTGACATATATCAATATAAGCAAAACAAAGCACAAGTAGTATTTATTGTCAATGAAGAAAGAAGGTTCCGGTTCTCAATCCTCGTTCAATTCTCACCTTGCACTAAACGCATTTAGCTCGCCACGCCAGCGCCACGCTAACGAGACGGGGCAGACACGCGTGCTACACGACTGTTATCCTGGTATCCTTGGAAATTGATCACTCACGCCCCAAATCCCAGAGAGTAAACAGAATTTAAAGTCGGAAAGTAGTGAACAATGCTACTAATAGAAACTTTTCTATGGGTGTAGCGTACTCTAGTACCTTAGTGGATGATATTCTGGAAGAACACATAGACTTTTGATCCCAGAAATAGTTACAGTTCCCGTGGGATATAGTAATTTTTTTTTTTCATGTTTACTCGATAATTTTGCAAAGGTTCAACATATCTTAATGAAAAGGGTCACAGATATAAAAAAAAATCTGGACACATGGAATACGATTCATTTCTAAATATGTCAGATTCCCGTGGGATATAAACTTTTTGGTCTTTTGAAGGTGTTTTAATACTATGGGGACAAAGTCGTTGGTACAGCCAGTTAAGTGTAGTGTAACTACGTGGAATGAATTATAAAAATGTTATAGATTTTACTGGAAAGGCTTTCGAGACTACATTCCTCGCTTGATACAGATCCGAGCTGACAAAGATATGAGCTTGCAGTACAAAAACAAGTTCCATCTACAAGTGATGGAGTTGTACCAATTGAGGTATACTTTTTATACAATTTGTCGGCATTTTTATACAGATTGCTCGATATGTATTAGATATTTACACTTCGTATATTAATTGGCTTGCCTTGTTTGGTTTTATTTCCAGTTTAAACAATATTTACATCTTACAAATAAGCGTTGTCTAAGCTATGTATTATTTTAGTCATTTACCACATTGAGAGTGACACAGAGGTGAGAATCAGTGTAGATTTTTTTCTAAATCTAAGAAAGATTTAAATAACTCTGAGTTACAATTGAACTTAAGTAAATTACAATTGTATAAAGGATATATTTTTTTTAATGAAACCAAAAACAAATGTCTAGGATAATACTTGTTTGTTTTCGTACCTTTCTTATCTTACTCTTAGCAAATAAGATATAAAGTTCTCTCAACTTATATCTGTCTAGTAAAATATTTACACAATAAAATTGTATCTCTTACTTTGCTGAGCAACGAGTGTCTTTTATGAGAGTCTTCCATTCACTTCAAGTAGGTAAAATAAAGTAAAACTTAAGCTTATTTAAATAATAGAAAATTATATTATTTTAAATAGAAATATGATCATATTTTTCTATTTAAATTAAACAACTGATGTATTTGCTTAAAATAAAAACGTCAACAGCAAACTATTGAAAGTTTTTTAATTTTTTAATTTTTGAAACTTAATAATTTGATAGAAACTTAGCTATTAATAGATTGAAACTTTCTGGTGACTCATGGTTAACTTCGAACGCATACCTTTAAACATAATGTAAGGTAAAAAGAAGTAGTGTACAGAACATCACATCACATGTACAGTCGCAAAATAACGCCGTCTTCCAGGTCAATTGAAACGCAATAAATTCCACCTCTTACAAATAATTAGATAACAGTGAGTTACGCAAACCATGGGATAATAAAAAGCATTTAAACGTGTACCAGTGACCAACTCGACCGGTCAGTTACCTTAAATTGTTTTGTATGTTGCGTGTCGAAATTTCGAGCTGCAATAAAGTTTGAATAGAACTATACTAATGCGAGACACATTAATATGGCTGGTACACATAAAAGGGGTCTGTAAAAACAGTCCTAGGATGGAGTACGGATATGGCGTAGCCGAGGCGTCGGTATGTAATTGTCGACTAATCGGGCAACGGGTCTCATCTCGCTGCCTTCCCCACTCCCATACGCGGGTACGGACCAGGGGCCGCTTTTTGCTGCCATTGTATATGGGAAAGCGCAATTCTAATTAATTTGCCGCCCAATGAATATTAATTCCACGTATTCATTACTCTCTTTGTTTGGTTCAAAATTTGTATATTGTTCGAAAAGAATTTTACATTTACAAATTAAAGTGTTTAAATTACTAAGAATAGTAGCTCGCGACTTCGCGGAGTTAAAAAAATCTAGTATTAAATATGGCCTATGTTATTTATTGATAATACACCGTACTATTTCGAAAGGATTTTTAAAAACGAAACAGTAGTTTTTGTGTTTATGCGATACAAAAATATAAATCTTTGCTCTTCAAATTATCAGTATGGATTAACATATATAAAATCTCTGCTTCAAATAACCATAAGCGTATTATGTAATAATAAATAAGCAGTTCACTAAATACAAGTCAGCACTTCAGTTTGTTAAGTTTACCTTTGTTGAGATATTCCATCAACCAGTTATTTTTAAGTTATGCAAACATCTAAACTATGTTCCTGCAATCTTTGTCTTGCAAATTAGGCAAATGAAAGTGAAAGACGTAGCATTTTATTAGAACAATGAGGCATAACAATTGAAACGAGATGTTCGCGGGTCTGCGAGCATTGTCGCGCGAGGCATTCGCGTAATGACCGTCATTAGGTTCATTGGTGCGCTTTCGAGTCCTTTGTCGAGGAATGACGACGGAAACCTCGCGAATATTCAACTAACTTATGTTAGACATTGGTTGAAATACCGGAGAATACAGCGACGCTATACTTGTTCAAAAACCTATCTATACTTCTAGACTAACATAATAAAGCGTAAAAACACACTATTTTGTGGCGTAGGATGTCAGCAATCACAGTATATTTTTAAATAATTTTTTCTTTATTAAAAAGACGTACACTTATGACACGCTTTAGGCTATATATTTTCACGCTATCAAACGGGAAAGGGATCATAAAATACAAGCTGCCAACATCTACGGTAATTGTTATCCAATGTCCTTCGTTGATTCGTTGCCATTTGTTCATTTAGATTTTTACA
>NW_013525246.1:734122-739681 GCF_000836215.1 Papilio polytes | reverse complement strand
ACAAGCTGCCAACATCTACGGTAATTGTTATCCAATGTCATGGGCCTTCGTCGATTCGTTGTCATTTGTTCATTTAGATTTTTACATTTGCAATTGAGAATTTCACAAATGTAAACAATAAAATAAAGTTTGATATTTTCATACGGATAAAGCCGCACGGGAAGAGCTAGTTTTATTAATAAAACTCAAAGTTTATACAGCAATACTCAATGTTGCCTTAAAGGCAAAAGATTAAAAACACAAAAGTGACATCGCAAACCGTTTCGCACTTACGTAAATAGTGAAGAGCAAAAATGGCGAGCTGCAACTCACCTGAGTTGCGACCTACATCGGAACAATGCGGGAACTTAACCTCGCGACAAATGAAAAAGTTATTCGAAATAAGAGCCCACAGCGCGCCTCTAGGGTGCTTCAGATAGCTTTTCTGAATAACCTAGTCGCTGCCCAAAATATTACAATAGAATAAAACAATGAACCCATGGACATAGGACAAGTATTCTAAAACTATTTACCTACATCTATTTTTAGTAAGGTTAAAACAAAAGAATGTTTACTCCTTTAAATTGGTGTGAGTTTTTTAAAACAAAGGTTTTATAAGTTATATCAAATGGTTGTACGAAGATGGTAAATCAGGTTCCACCATTGTTGAATTGGTTAACTAAAAAGTTATTTAATTGGAAACATATATATACATATATCACCTAGAACTCACTCGCCTCGCAGATTTTCTACTAAAAATACAAGCGAATCTACATTAATTTAATAAACCTTAGACCATTTACTCGAGGAGGATCAAAATTATGACAAATAACATTATAATGTACCCTTGCTGTCGTTTCGGGTCAGGATTTACCTTTATTTTCGTAACCGGGGATCCGTTTGACCTGAGGGCGGCGGACACGGTCCTAATTATCTCCACTCGACCGGAGACATGGAGGGTTGCAAATGTTTTCCGACGTGACTTCATAAATCGTACTTTATGACTGACAAATCAAACGTAGACTATATTAGACAGCTAAAATATAGCGTAATTGACAGATTTTTAGTGTTTACTGCTGAATATTGAAACATTAAAATGATTTCAGCCTCTTAAATGATAAGGCCACGTTTTAACTATTCCATAAACAATTTGACGTCTGTGAGATTGTAAGAGTTGCTTACGAGACTAGTGTTTAACTTCGTTTCAGTATGCGGTCGTTATTTAAATAAATGAAATCTTTCTATCCAGTAATAAATTACTGGGCCGAAAGTAGTAAAACATTGGACAAATCGATGTAAAACTCAGTATATCTCTCGTTTTCAATGAGGATATACGAGTGTAAACTTTTAACGCTTTTTTCGTCAACACTTCAGCGAGTGGCTAATTTTGTAACGTTGTCAAATCGCGGCTTACTCAAAATAAACGACCCAGTTGCACGATTCACAGCTTGCATGCGCTTGTATTTATTTAACCAAGTAATAAGTGCTTTAATTACAATAATGTAGCCTTTAAAAACAAGCGTTTATTTCTCCACCAAGATTTACTTACGAAAATTGACAGAGACAGGTAATTTTTTTTGTTTAAACTTTCTGAAGCTTAAATACTAAACAGTAAATCCTTTAGGACATTAATTAAGTTTAGATATCATTAAGTAAGTCCTAAGTTTAACACTAAAGGCAAGTATTCGCGAAGCTTCCTAAATTAAATCTTACAAAAACTCAAGCGTTAACAGGTCCTTTAATAATGAGTAAATGTGTAAAAAATTATATTAAAAATTTTGGAATGTGCACATTTCCAATAGAATATTAAGCGGCAGTTAATTAAGTATTAACAAAGCTCCCCTATTATCTAAATCCTACGGAGCCGTGTGTAGACGCACGGAATCTCAGGAGCCCCTGCGTTATGGTACTTTGCCACTCAACCGTAGCGAGCCATCAATTCATCCTCCCGTCTTTTTTCTATTCGCAAACGAGCGCAGCCGCTTGTCTGTTTGTCTGTCTGCACTTTTATTAACGCTGGTATCATTTTAATTAAATTTTCAGCACCCGACGTTTTTTCTTCTGATAGAATGGAGCTTTGTTAGATAAGCGATAATGTACTTTATTGTGTGGAATTTGAGTTGGTTTTACTGTTGAAGCATGTTTACCTGCAACTGTGGTAAATTAGATTTGAATACTAGGATTTTCAGCTCATGATAATGTTCTCGTCTAGACGGTGAATCGTGTTTACTGCGTGTATTATGAAGATTTTAATTTTAAGAGTAAGCGCACATCTTTGACTAAACTATCCCACAATTGTTGTGCGATTGTCGATGGTTTTGCAGCCAATTTAACTGTTTAGTTGCACAACTAAAAATCGAATAGTGTGCGCACCTCCATCCATATAAACTCATAGGATTCAAAGCGCGACTAAACAGTTGTGCGATAGTTTAGTAATAGGTGTGTGTACACCCTTAGTATACGAGGTTTAGTTCAACTAAAGCTAGAATTTATAAACTGTATAAAAACGGAGATATAAATATAAATACACCAATCAAATTTTAGAAACTTTTATAAGAATTGGAGTTTAGGGTTCATCTTATTAATCATCTTGAGGCACCAGAATATGTGAAAGAATCTAAATTTTCATCATTATTATTATAAAAATGTAAATAAAATCTTTTACTGACTACTTATACGACTCTTTTTTATCTGACGATAGTTTAATCGCTACCTGTTTAGTTGCCTATATTCAATAATTTAATAATCAATAACATCTGACAAATTCATTAAACTATTGACATCTGTCATTATTATCTCGTATAATTTACAGCCGCATTATATGTCCATAATGGTCAGATAAATTGTCTTCAATTGTATTTATGATTAATCATAAGATAAAGTCATTTGTGATGTACTTAATTTATTATTTAAATAGAGTGTAATTAAAGTTTTGAATTGAATGAGATTTGATAGAACGCAACCCGCATATAATTCCCTCATATTCTATGATAAGCAAGTAATGATACAATGATTTTAATTCTAGTTTTATGGTAAACTAGCTTATGCTCGCGACTTCGTCCGCGTGGAATTAAAAAAAAAATAAAAGTAAGTAGCCTGTGTGTTCTTCCAGACAATCCTTTACGACTATGCCAAATTTCATCGAGATCCGTTCAGCCGTTTAGGCTACAAACTGTAACAAACATGGATGGATGTTTGTTAGAGTTTGTATCCATCCTAGATGATCGTGATAGATTCTACTTTCGCACTTATAATATTAGTATGATTACTGTAACATTATATTTTAGGTTAGAATTTTTAATAAGTATATTAGGGTTTCTGCATGTTAAAACATCCTATCGGGAACTGTCAACTAATCAAATGCATTATAGAACGGATAGAACATTTCCATTAAAGAATGAGAATAAATAAGTAGCACATGCAGATACTATATACTTAGAAGCACTTTTATATTTATGCTGGCTGTTCTCGTGCGTGAAATTATGAGGACTTTATTTAATTTTTTACATTTGTCAAATTTTCAACAAAAAAATTAAAATATAAATGCACAAATGACAAACTTGCTTCCTTAATGTTGGCAGCTTGCAGTTTACAGTACCATTCCCCCACGAAAGTTTTTTTCGATTTATTTACCCCCCAAGTTAAATAGCGTAATAATGTATAGTCTAAAGCGTGTTGTAATTGCAGGGCTTTTTATTAAAGAAACGATATTCAAAAATATGCTGTAATTGCTGACATCCTACGCCACAAAGTAGTATGTGTTTACGCTTTATTACATTAGTATAGAGTATAGATTGACATAGCTTACATTCCCATTGAAATAAAAAAAAATAGTAATATATGTCAATTACGGCATTCGAGTTTCACGGATAGAGTTATTCTGCGAGATAAAATTCCTTTGTAGATCGTTATCAATTGAATTACAAAGGGAAATGTTTCGATATATTTATAATCCAATTCCAGGAATACGCAATGCATTTAATTGTTGTCTCGACATTTAAATGTATAAAACGGCAACACTAGATATCGACTCGATTTATTTATCGATTTCCCGGTCGCAGTCAACGATGCGAAAAGTTTGCATGTCAATGTAAACAAGAAAATGAATCGATTATTTAATCTTATGAATAATCGATTCATTTGAGTTTTTTGTCACGGATTATTGTAATGAAAGTGAGATGTGTTATTCAACCATCGTTTATATCGATCAAAAACTCGTAACATATTTAAACTCTATAAAGATACGTGTACTATCAATAATTCCAGTTGTAATTTGTACAATATGACAGTTCCTTCATCTCTTACAAAGATGTCTGGGAACCGTACCCTTCTTGTGTTTATAGACATTTAGCGCCAGTTCTACCACTGACTGATAGAGGTTCAGATGCATTAAAAGTGACGTCACTGTCAGATGAGGGAACAAAATATGATATTTCCTTCACATATTTGACACGTTGGATTGTTATCAATTTAGTATTTGGTGGGACAGACCCTTAATCATTTTAATTATAAACTTTACATTTCTAGCTAGCACTTCAGTAGTCTTCGAATTCGTCACTACAAGCATTCTGAGACGCTAAGCTTATTAGTTTACTATCCATTAAAGTCTGCATAATTAATAAGATCAAGTAATTGTTTAAATAAATCGCCGTAACAGTTTACAAACCGAATGCAGGGGAAAGTGCATGATTTGTAGCGCCGAGATCTCGTCGGCCGCGCACCGCACTAACAGCCAGGCCTTTATTTACTGCCCGCGAGATAATTAATTACTTTATCTTTACTCTGCGAATTCTCAAACCCTTATTGTAATTAAAACAGATATCGTATACTTCAGCTGAAATATGAATATATTCTTTATAAAATGTAGTAACTTCTAAAATTCAAACCTCTAATCGTTAGCACTTGAAACATTTTGTTACAGAGATCCATTTCTTTACATGCTATAAAAATATTAATCATACTAAGTTTGCTGTTATTAAATAATAATAATATAGCACAACGTTTCTTCTGCTAAATATCTTCATAATAGGTTTTATTATCACTTGGAAATACATCGATGATCGTTGAACTCTTATTAATAGCCAATAACAGTATTACTTGTTCAGGGCGGTGGTGTAACGTTACTTGTTGTAAATAATCAACTTTGAGTTACAATACTTTTTAATTTGTTTTTAATTAACTTTCGATAATCCTTTTTATTGTAATTATTGTCGCAATGTTTAATTGTTAATTTGAAAAGCTCTAAGGCTACATATTGTGAGCTTTTACAGAACAACCTCTGGTGTGGGCAACTAGTACGTAGTGTTATTAAGGCTTAGGTGGTAATCTGTTTAATTATTACAAGTTTTAACAGTTAACTCAAAACGAAATCAAGATTTAATCTAGCTTAAAAAACTCATCGAAAAAGCTTTCCGGTTTTAAAGTTACAAAAACACTTTGAAAAAGCATACTATTTCTTAATTGTCAATATTTTCTATATCCCGTTTCCCTGGAGGCAACAAAAAAAAACTTTCACTAAAACATTCGGCCAATGCGTACAGCGTAAGCTCTGAGAGTCGCAAGCTCCCGCCCCGCCGAGCG
>NW_013525246.1:722342-733071 GCF_000836215.1 Papilio polytes | reverse complement strand
GTCCAGGCGCTGGCGCGGGGGCACAGCAGCTAGCCTGCGACTGCAAGCACAACACAGCCGGACGCGACTGCGAGCGCTGCAAGCCCTTCCACTTCGACCGGCCCTGGGGCCGCGCCACCGCGCGCGACGCCAACGAATGCAAAGGTAAAACAAAGAAGAAAGTATGGTATTTCAGGAAAATCAAAAAGCTGGATTTTAAATTATAACATGCAGCTAACAGAATGACAGTGGTTATATTGGAGCTTTCATGCAGTTCAGCGGTGAGGTTAATGATGCCTGGATGTACTTCGACGTCTTAAATAATACGATGTTCAAGACTTAAATCTTAGACCAGAATTAGATACGAGGTGACAACTGATGTGTATCGGACAGTATTCACAATGTATTGAATCAATGTTGTATATTTTATTGATGCCATCGTCGTTTTCTTACAATTGTTTGCTAAAACTTGTGCCAACATCGCACGAGCCCACATCTTCGACTTCATTATTGAGATGCAACGTAGATGAACGTCTGTCCTGTTTTATTATTAAAATGATATCTTAAGAATAAAATGTTTACCTACAAGTATTTTAAACAGATTAATTTTTAATCGTAGTGACATTGGTGACAATTTAGGTATTCCTCTATTGAGGTAGATATCTCTATCTATGATAAAACTTAATTTAAAACATAAATCTAAACTCGGTACTAAGCAAAGATCCAATAATATGAGAGCCTTTACTCTTATATAAATTCTATCTCTTATAGTTCCTACATCTTTACCCAGGACTCCCTAATTTGTACTTAATTTGTACAAGACTGGAATGTTTCCAAACCCGCTGAAGTTTTAAAGTGATTTATTTCGTTTTCCAAGTCATTGTAAACGAGTGTCGTATAATTATTATGAACCAGAGTGTCATTCAATATTTATTTTCGGTTACGATAAGAACAGTTTCTCTGTCATAGATTAAATAATGACTTAGATGGTACCAAAGGTAAAATAATTCTAAAAATGTAAGACTTTTTATCGTATCTTTTAATGTAAAAACTAAATTAAAATAATAAATAATGACACGTAAGCATTGCGAGATGTATAAGTTTTAACATAAAGATGACGAAAAAATTTAAGCGAAACCCAAATTTATAATTCTAAATGTATATAATATTGCCAGGGTAATAAACGACCAGGAACTAAAATGGACGGATGGATGGATATAGTTTTAATTTAACAGTCTGAATAATAATTACTTTTTGCCTACTCTTTGACAACTCATATATTCTTGTTATCAGTTCTCTCACTAGATTATATTTTTTTCTTTCCAAGTCGTGCACGCGGCGCGCTCGGCTGATGAATCTTGTTTATTATCTTTCTATATTTAATCTGTATGTAGAGTTTGTTTTCTTTTTAATGTTAAATACTCTTCGACCAGTCAATAGGTAAATTATTATCTTTTCAAATAAATATTATGGAACTTCTATTGTTTCGTAAAAAAGCTTAACAATAGTGTCATATTAAAAAAAAAATGTTTTTTTACCGTAATAAAAATGTACTTACACAGTTGTCGCAAATTTCATTTATCTACTTCTGTCTTTCTGATTTACTTCACAGCTGTTCACATCGTTAAAAATTTAAGATACCCAATAACTATTGTGGAAGACAATTGCATACTTCGTATGTGGGCAGATAATGTTCGTGCATCATACAAACTATCTAAGAAACAATAAAATTATATGTCAGAGTAAACTATCGTAGGAATCTTGGTGCTGTTTGGTTTTGATAACAAGCGGAAATGCTAACGATTCTCTGACGTATATCTATTAGTGAAATTATACCAATAAAGGGATACGACCCGAGGTAGTTTGTATTGGTGACTAACGCTATAACAATTTAGCAAAGACTACAAACTCTGTGTCCATTCTTTTACTGTCTATCTTTGATAACTCTGTTCATTCTTAAATAGAGTGTAAATTGTAAGATCTTCAATATGTGCGTCTCCTCCTCGGTCGTATAAGGGTAGGCAACGCATCTGCAATTGCGGATGTCTATGGGCAGCGGTCGCTTCGCCATTTTGGCGGAAAACAGGTCGTGGTATTTGTGCTAATTATTGGATACGTTAAGTAGGTTTTGTATTTAACTGAATGTAGCATAAAAATAATTACTTACACTAGCCGTTGCTCGCGACTTCGGTGCGTGAAATTAAAAATATAGCCTATTTTACTCACTGATGAATTACATCTCTAATGGTGAAAGATTTTTAATCGGCCCAGTAGTTTTTGAGTTATTTCAATACATACAGAAAACCAAAACTACAAATCTTTCCGCTCTATAATACTAAATAGAATAGTTACATATTATATAATACTTTCATGTTAATATTATAAATGCGAAAGTTTAGATGGATGGATGTTTGTTAGAGTTTGTAGCCAAAAAAATTGGTGTAGGTGTAGAGGATAGTTTGAAATAACACATAGGCTACTCACTTTTGTTTATTTTAATTCCACGCGGACAGAGTTGCGGGCAAAAGCTAATTTATATATACATGGCTAAAGTTCTCTAGAAAGTCTTTCTTTACACTGCGCTTTTAGTGACTCAAAACATTAAGAATTTTTTGCCACAGGTTATCTTACTTGATAATAAAGGTTCTGGAATTTTTTTTTTAAAACACAATTATCGACCAATTTAGGTTGGGGATAAGAAAGGAATTTGCCACAATTTGTACCCTTTTTGAGCGATAACTTCAAAACTAAGCCTGCTTCTATATGTTAAAGAATGAAAAAATGTCCTCTAAGTTAGAAATAAATTCTGGTTTTAGTGCCATTTTCTAACGATTTATATTTCTTAAATGCTTAAAACAGCTGTTCTATTATATCCTATGATCTTATTTTTAATATTTACTGTACTGTGTTCACGTGTACTTAAATAAGATTCATTTTTAACCCTAACAAATATTCGTTCCTTTTATTAGCAAGGGAGAATTTACGCATCACCTTTGCGGGAACAAGGGTTATGTCTATAGCTTTTCGTGTATTAAGAACACGGGAAGGAGACCGTTCATACTGTAATCTTTTCCACGTCAATTTTGTAAGTCTCGGCCCACACGTTCTAAGTTACCAATAATGAGTGCCTAAGTTTCTAAATCTGCGCCTTATTTGAACAGCTTGGCGATTTCAAAGAATTATTAAAAAACGTATTTGAAACGATTTGTTCTGGTTTAAATTATTTTTAACATGATTCACCTGGTTTGCGATAAATGTTTACATTTAAGGTAATTGGGAGATTTCTTAATTGATTTTCAAATTATAAGATCCAAACTTAGTCAGATGTGTTGGCATATCCTTAACTTTATGGGTGTTATTGTCGTTTGACTTGTGCTTTACAACATAAATTAAAAAACTGATAAAAAACAACTTGAATTATAATTTTACATACGATTTTTCAACAAATAAAATCAAATATCATATAAGTAAATCGACAACTTAATTTCTCAAATATTCCATTTTAATACAGCAAAAAGAATGTTAAAAAATTTAAGATATTTTCATCTTAGTGAAAACCGGATGTCGTTAATCATCTCTGTTAAAACACTTCATAAATTGCTAAAAATATAAAATAGAAGTTTTTGTTTAAAAAAGTTGCGGATGAAAGGAGATTGCATGTGGCTGAGATGCGTATGTTAAGATGGATGTGTGGTGTGACAAGATTGGATAAAGTTAAGAATGTGTACATTAGAGGAAGTTTGAAAGTAGCGCCAGTGGCGGAGAAATTGAGAAGCAAAAGGTTAGCGTGGTATAGACATATGCGACGAAACGATGGGGACATAAACCAGAAAGTGTTGAGATTGAATGTGGATGGCTACAAAGGAAGAGGAAGACCGAAGAAAGTATGGATGGATTGTGTGAAAGAGCATATGCTTAAGAAAGGAGTGGATTCAGATATGACGGCTGATAGAGATGTATGGAAGAGCAGCACATATTGTGCCGACCCTCCGTAAGGGATAAGGGCAAGTGGATGATGAGAAGTTTTTGTTTAAATATTGAAAATTGATTTAAAACAACGAAAACAATTTAATCTAACGTTGTTAATTAGTTTAAATTTATAGTAATTTGTCCACAAACTGTTATAAATACAAATTGCATTGCAATTGAGAATATCCAGTCGTGCTTTTCAAATGGAAGCAAAAGTTTAATTAGGCGGCAACATGAAAGGCTTTAAAGTTGTTAAACTAGCGCCGGGGATGTTAAAGCTTGTCACTTAACTTTCTATTCAAACTGGTTTACTGCAAAAAATTATATTTCAGTAACATAATTTTTTAGACATAATTAGAGAAAATTTTATAATGAATTCAGGTGTACAAATGATTTTTACTAAAGTATAAAAATTTATTTGATTATAAGAGATTTTTTTTTTATAATATAAGGTAGCAAACTAGCAAGCGGCCACCTGAATCCACAGAAATGGATAGCGACCGCTGCCCATAAACATCCGCAATTGCAGATGCGTTGCCTATCCTTAATTGACGGAGGAAGAGAAGCACATAATGAGGACATTTCCCCTTCACCTTTCAACCGTCAAATGCACTTTTCTTTCCCATCCTTTCCTCTGAAGAAAAGGGTGGAAAGGAAAAGAGACTAAATTTAGGCCTCCGGCACCACATTTATCAGATGAAACGCGGAATTCCGCTTCACGCCTGTCTTCTGTGTGGTCGTGGCATTACACCGGGCGTACCGGCCCATTCGTGCTAAGATGTTAAAATAAAGAATTTTGATATTTTAAAACTCCCGACTATGGGCCGTTTAATTACCATTAACTGAGTTTTTGACGCACGCACATCATAGACTAAACTATCGCCCAACAGTTTAGTCGTGCTTTGATTCTTGTTAGCTTTCATGGAAGTACACTATTCCATTTTTAGTTTTGCAAGTAAACAGTTGAATTTGCTCCGAAACAATTGACAATCGCACAGCAGTTACGCGATATCTTAGTAAGTCTTGCGTCCACTCTTAGGGTAACTTTAATAAGAAAACTGGGTTTTTATAGTATTTTTTTAAATATTATTTACAACTCAACTAAACCACATTGTTACAGATATTTGTGTTTATTCTGCATGGAAGAGTTTCGTTCGATCTTCAACACCTACGCTGGCTCTATTCATAGTGCAGGCCCACACACCTCGATCAATTATTGGACATTAAAGTTGACTTTGGGCTACAAACTAGTGACCACTATGCATATCTATCGATGCCAAACGTCAATAAAAACATTTTATATCTCAATATGTAGGTCACCTTTTGAAAAAAACAACCGAGGAATTTGATGCTTCTAATAATAGTTTAAAATTTTGTAGACATATAGTTTTAAAATACCAACCACACTTGATTTGTTAAATTAATAAATAAAATAAGGAAAACTATATATTACAGATGTGTTAGAATTAATTTACATTCATATTAGTGTCCATTAAGATAAGAAAAATATATTTACTGAAATATAGAAAACAGCGCACTGTCAAACATAATCGTTTAAAGAATTAGTTTAAAAGCGTTTGTAAATTTATGGTAATTCGTGATCGGCGACCACAAATCGTCTCCTGCGTTGCGTAGGTGCCCTGCCCCGCGCCCCGCGCAACTTACCCCGCGCTTCCAAGAGTAGACAATGTTTGGTCTAACCATAGACTAAGAAAAAAAAACTTTTTAAAAGCCATTGATTTATTTTAAAGACGTGTTGAAATGCGACTTTATATGTACTAATAAGCAAGAACTAAATTAAATTTATAACAACAGTAGAACACACAAGTAGAAATAGATTAAAAATCAAAATTATGATTTTAATGATAAATTAAAATATATATCTCTACTAATAAACAAAATTTTCCTCTTTATAATAATAAAGAGGAAAATTTTGTATTTCTGTATGTATTGAAATAATTAAAAAACTAGTGCGCCGATTTCAAAAAGTCTTTCACCATTAAAAATATACGTTATCAGTGGGTAACATAGGCTATATTTTTTTAATGACACGCAGGCGAAGTCGCGAGCAACAGTAAGTTAAATAATAAAATATTTTTTTTGGCATTGTTTACATATAAACAAAAGAGATTTAGAGAAACACTGCTAAATTGTTATTGACAAACGTATCAAATTTCGATATGGTAACACATAAAACCGAAAAAAGGCGGGTCGTTAGCGCGCCAGTTTTTACGTAGCGCACTCTGTTGATCGTTTTAAAAAACAAACAAGTCGCGAGGTCACAGGGAATTGGCCGTTTAAGCTGATACCAAGTTCTAATAAAAAACGTCCCCGACGATTATTTTCGAAATGATTTAATCACTCAGGTGATTTCGACTCGCGTTCTTTTTTAGGGTTACTGACACATAATTGTCAACCGTTTTACTTTTAAACGAATGCTGGATGATTGCCAGTAATTTACCAACAAGCCAGTACTTTATGAATAAGGTGTACATTAAAATATTTTATTTTATTGTTTTCGTGAAAAATTTACTTTTATACAATCAACCAGGATATTTTTCTGGATAATTATAAAGCAAAAATTTCTTTGGGATTGTAAGATGTGTTTTGCTGATCTAGTAATTCATAAAATCAAGTTTATTTTACCATTGTTACTAATAATTTTGGGGATAACTAGCTGACTAATAAATTACTAATTATAAGGATGAAATGTGCTAACCCTAATAAGAGATAAAATCATTTTATTACAATGTTTTAGTGTTAAGAAGATGTTTTGTAGTTGTTTACGGTTGGTCGCGAGATTTATTTTATTGCCTTGCCCACGTGTGGGATTGATAAAGCTCAGATATTTGTATCGGATTGTTTTATGTCCAGGAAGAGAAATACGGCTGTTTGTCTATCGCCTATTTGTCCACTTTTCCATGTCGTAAAATCCTGAACTAAAATTTTAACAGCTTAATAAAGGTGAAATTTTTACCTCTTGATCTACTTTGAAACAACTTAGGCTGTTTTTATGAACCATATTTTAGATTTAAAACGTTTCTATTATCAAGTTAATTATTTTACAATGCCGAACGTTTAACCATAAATAGTATTTGCGGAATGCGCGGCGTGGGCGACTCGCGGCGACCAACAGTCTAGTCTTGAAATTGCCATATTCGACTCTACTAGTGTTCACTTGCATTATGTGCTTTACATTCAGAAATTTCTTTAGTACTTTACATCTTAAACATTACATCAGATGTAATTATTTAAAAATAAATTTCAGAAGTACACAACACATGACCGCTTACATTATTGTGTTGTCACACAATTCGAAACCAATTCAAGTTGCATATTGCATTTCCTTTCTAGGTCTTGGCCTTCGATTATAAGATAGTAAGTACCTTCTGTGGTCATTCATCTATGTCTGAAACTTATAGTTTCCACAGATAATAAATGCTTAAATATTTACACAGCTAATTCAATATGGCAGTCTTTTTTGCATTATGCTCGGCATGCTGATGGTGCGTGCGTGTTTGTTTGTTCTCATCGGCGCAGCGTGTCCGCACGACTGACGTGTTTATATTCACGCTAATGATCCCCGACAGGCGAGTGCCAGTATCAACATCATTTGAATACCTCATTGCGAATGAACTCCTCCCCCGTCGCCCGCACGCGCCCTCTATGTGTCCGATAGCAGACGCTGCACAGATTATTTATTTATTCCTTTTCTAACGATATCGTTGAGACGTTTAGTGTAAAAGCAATATCCAATTATTACCTTGGATACTTTCTCTTTTGTATAGCTGTGTGAAAGGTATAACCTAATATTAAGTTACATTTGCAAGCATTTTTTTTTTATTTCATAAGGCGTCAAACGAGCAAGCGGCTACCTGAATTCGTCGAAATTACGAAGCGACCGCTGCCCATAGACATCAGCAATTGCAGTTGCGTTGCGCATCCTCAAATGACAGAGCAGGAGACACACACAAAGAGGATATTTACCCTTCCTGTTCATCTCCTCTACTGACAAATGCACTTTTCCTTTCTATCCCTTCCTCTGAAGACAAGCGTGGGAAAGGAAAGGGACAAAAATTAGGCTTCAGACACTACACTAATCAGACGAAAGTTGGAATTACGTCCACTTCACGCCTGTCTTTTATGTGTTCGTGGTGTTCCACCGGGCGGGCATTCGTGCGATGATGTTAAAGAGGGCTCTATCACTGTTAAATGATATATCAGACTATCTCAAAGAGTTAAAATGTTCTGTGGTCTATATTCTTTATTGATCAGCGTGACGCAGTGTATGTTTCTAATTCGGTGACACGCGAGCGCTGCACGCGGCCGAGATGTCGTTGTATTAATTGGTTGACGAGCGAAGCGCTTTCATCGCTGTATTATTTATGTCCACTTTCGTTAGGTTGTTATCGTCCAACGAAAATAGCGCCGACATCGCTTTGTGGTGACTGATATACTATATTTTGTTGTGGGAAGTTTATGGTAATGCAAAAATGCGATTATCAATAATTTTGTTGCCTAAATTGTACAAAATATATAACTCGTTCGTAATTTCAAAAGACGCGCGTTTATAGTGGGTCACTTGAACAGATATGGAGCTTCCATAAAGTTTGATGCATTTAAAAGTACAAGTAATTTTCGTCTGAAACGCAAAAGTTCAGTAAATTCATTGATCCTACGTGACCTAATCTGATCTATAGTCGGTAATGTTTAGTCCATTATTTTAATACTCTAATGCCCTTTCATTTATTTAGTCGTATCAATTGAAAGCGGGTCGCGGAAGTAATAATTCATTCATTTTGTTTGTGCGACTGTCACTCCGTCACTGGGGGATTGACAGTGTGTGTTTTTGTGCTACTAAATATTTGCATAATTTTAACGATTTTAAATCTTATACCGGATGCATTAAAGGTGATTATAGCGTGTGGGCTATCGATATTGTTATGGTTTTGTAGTTTAACGTCATTGTAAATGGTAATGTGACAATATAATTGATTTAAGGAGGCTCCACACGCCCACTCTGGGACCAGTTTTGAGGTTAGATTTTTTGTGTTAGTTTTGTGTTTTGTCACAATCAGTGCCATGTCCTGCGGCGCTGACCGTACTTTGTCGCAGTTATGGCATAGTTAGACCACACAGTGGATCAGTAAAGAATTAGTGAGAAGCTAAAATATTTTAGTTTCCAACTGTTTGTAAGCTTATTGTTTACTTCAATTAGAAAAACAACACAGTTTGTTGGCATTGTATTTCACAGAGGGGTGTATTACAATGTAAACAGTCCTGTGGATTTGTGGACCCTTGTGATATTTTTTATAATGGCCTCAGTTTTAATGTAAACTATTTATAAATTTCTGTTACTCAAACAATCGACGATCGCGTAAATAGGACAAAATATTTCAGTTAAGACCTCGCAGTACTTTCAGTCAAGACAAAACTGTGGGCGTAACATCTACAAGTAATCTATTAATTAAATACTTGTACTTAAAACCCAGGCTAATAATCTGCGCACGCGATCAACTACTAAAAGCGAAAGTCCTTAGGCTAAAAGCTTTTCATAACGTAATATACCATTTTACATAATAAACAACATTTTTTGCTATTATTTAAACAAAGTATAACAAAGGAAAAACATCCCTTAATAATCAACGCCACGTTACGTTCATTAAAAAAGCTTTCGCTAAACGTTAAACAAAAGACAGCAAACAGCATCGACCACTTAAGTTCGCCATTAGAATGTAAAAACGTTGAGTCGAGTGATGCTTCCCCAAGCTTTGGAACTTTCAGTTCGCGTAATGAAAGCTCCGGCGACGTCGTTACAAAACACGTCATAAATCGTAACAGGGGCGTCAGTGGCGGTGGGCTCGGAATAGCCCGGTTATAGTTACACGCTAGTTATTATCTTGGGGGAGGATTTATGAGACCTACGTCGCCTTCTATCACCCAGGAGCAGGCATCCTGATAAAGATTCACTTTCATTGCTTCCTGCCCTCATATTGTGTAAGAACACATCGTGATTTTAATCGTTACTCCATGGAAAATATTAATGAAGTAAATTAACTAATAATTGCTTGATATAGATGTAAGAATCAAGTTGAAATGTCTTATTTAGTTTTGCTAAAGTCATACATACAAACAGAACACAAATTTAATACAATAATGCTTGTTAATTGTTGATTGCATTCGAGTTAATTCATTGAAACAGTAGTGCGAGAACTAATTTAACTGTTATTTTAATCTAGATAGACCGTTATAATATCTAGGCAAGAAATTAGGCAGGTTTATACGCCCACGTGCAAGAACTGATTACAACGTAATTCGTGTCGCTTGACTTCCGTACACGTGGGACGTTTATTTTTTACTGTAAGGGCGCATACTGGCATTACGGACGAAACTGGTGTGCTAACTTAAAAAAAAACTTACAGATCTTTGTATCTGTGACGTTAGGAGACTTATTTTCTCACTGATCTCTTTAATAAATACATAGGTGCTTCTATTTTTTTCAATTTAAACGCGTTTGTTGATACTGGCAGTTTAATCTATATCTATTATTAGTTCTAATTCTCACCACGGCACCCACTCCAACCACCAGCGCCAAAATGGTGGAAATAAATTAGGCACAAAATACGTCGCCTTATAGCCTATCCAATAGTCAATAATTAAGATACATCTGATTTAGATCGCATAATTGCATGTTTTATTACATTTTGGAGGAATAAAATACTTGTTTTTATGCTATAATTACTATCATATATCTTTATTCTCTTATTTTTATATATAATAC
>NW_013525246.1:716623-722174 GCF_000836215.1 Papilio polytes | reverse complement strand
TCTGAATTCCAAACACATAAAACAGTTATTTGAATACAATGCCTAATAGTAGTTAAAATTATTGCTGTTAAGAACAGACACGTAGAGAATTAAATATTAAAATGGATCGTATTGTTTGTTTTACGCGGGAATTTTAATGAGTCATTCATGTTGACAGATTGGAGGATTTACGGTGGCCGAATGTGGTTATCTTTTTTTTAATGATAAGCAGGCAAAGGCGGCTTCACCATGGGGCCGAGTGGACATTTTTTTAAGCCACAGAGTGCACATTGGGCTATTTAAAAAAACTACGAGAACAGATACATAATTGTGTTTCTTTATTTCTTATCTTGTAATTTATAAAATGTACGTCAAAAATAATCATTAAAAAGAAGCATTTTTCATTTTAAGGTTTTCAAAAAGGATTTATATTTTCTTTATAGAAGTAATCTTTAAAATATATACTTTCATTTTGTATCTAAACAATTACAATATTAAATATAACCTAAGCAAAGCAACGTACTGAAACATCTTTGAATTATAGGGTAATTTAGTAAATTAATAGCTTAATATCCGTACCCTCTGTTAATTTGTAAATATTGAGCGCTCATTTGTTAACGTGCAGATGTTGCCAGCATCCTGCTACAAACACCCTCAATTAGTAACATCGACATTTACAACGATGACAATACAAAATGGCCGCCCCCGCTCCTAACTGTCATATGCATCGAATTCGCGCGCATTCGGATCCATTGTTATTTAGCGATCATTTGCTAAAATTCCGGTCTCAAATAAGGACAGATAATTCGATGTATGAATGGAGTTAATTATAGCGTTTATTTATTGTATCCGTTTCATACGGTTCACCCCCGTTTTTATATTCGCCCTCAATATAATAGGAACTCGGGGGTGTGCATTTTGGGATACTGATTTATTCCCCTCGCGTAGATGTGGCAATTTGGCATTTAGGTAGCACAAAGGAGGTTGAATGGCTTTTGATGAAAAAATTTACACGAAATGTCAGAATTTTGAGGTAATAATAATTTAACGGAAAGGAAATATAAGGGCAACTGTAGTTGTTAATTATTATAGGTCCCCGGCTTATTTAGTTGACAATTACTGAGTTGGATCGCAGGCGGAAATGTAATTATACTTATAGATAATTTAAAAATTACATTTGCGTTTATCATGAAGGTTTTAATTTCATTCAATAAATCAGCAGCGATGTCGGGAGGCTATTAGTTAGGCCGGGAAGACTGCGGGACCGCTCGCGGCAATCGACCACTGTAAATGATCTTTTATGACGGTGATGGATGACAGATTTGCTCTCAGGAGGACCTTACAGTATCACGGACAAGAATTATCATAATAATAAAATAATATCTGTCTCAGTGCGGGGCAGCGACCTCTAGAAATAAAGAACAGTTCATGCTTCAATGGAATACTTTCTGTCTCTTTTAGCATTATTGGTTTAGATTTATACTAAGATAAACATTCAGACACGTGTAAAATTTCTGTACAACATAACTACTAATGGTGCCAAAAATTATGAGAAGCTCTAGTTTCTTTCATTCAGATTTGAGTGAAAAACAATCACTAATTCTTAATTTCTATTTATAAATATATGCAATTGAGAAATTAATTGCAAACACTAAATAAATAAAATGCAAAGGTATTAAATTGGAACGTGGTCTAAAAAAACTGCTTGTTAAAATCATGTTAGTTTTAGTCTTTGATTAAAAAAAAGCGAATGTATTTTTAATCTGTGCCGTTCCGTTCGTGACGTTGACGTTCGGAAACCGCGTCCGCGCACGACGCTCGCGGATTATCGCCGCACCACGGAGCACCGGCACCTCAAGTGCCCGCCACCCTAATCAACCTTGACATTGCATTTACGACTCTAGCTAATAAAGACAAGGTTCAATTACCTATGCGTAATATTAAGATTTACTTTTGAAAATGGAATGTCTTAGTAAAGATATCTTATGTTTTTTCAAGACGATGCCAATCTTAAAATCGATTCTATTCCTTTGAAATAGAATATATTTTACTTTGTTATAACTTGTTGAGTAAATCGCTAGGACGCGTGTCTACGCATAATATCATTGGCATACACTTCTCGGTGATGAATTGTCAACTTTATCGTGTGCGAAGGAATGTGAACCTTGAAGCCAAATGAAAAAGGTTTATTTTACAATCAAGTTAACATGATCGGGATATTTTCTTTGGCAGATAAAAAAATCCTTTCACGCAATGATCTTTGGCTGGGAGCAGGAAATTATTATTATATAAATGGAATAACTTCTTGTCTTGTTATTCTATTGATGTTTAAAGCGTTTTGTGACTTATTTTGATTTACAACATTTTTAGGGGTGATTTTTAGGCACACGAGTGAATTCCTTCAAAATTACTTTTCTTTATTTTAAAGTAAGAATTCACTTTTAACTTATTTACACCATTACAATATTTAACATGATGATTTCGTTCATAATATATGTATATCTACTATAAAAGGCATACATTTATACATTACACAAACAATGGCAGATATTTTGCTGCCAAGTGATGACGTATACTCCAGTGACGTCATTCTAAAGAACGTCTTACGTTTGCAAAAGCATGAGCACATATAAGTATTCTTTACATTATAAAGAACGCTAGTTTAACAATGTCGTTATCTTAAGATCTATGTCAAATGCGATTTTAAACACTTTTAAACCGGTATTTACATTTGCATAAACCCTGAGATAACCTACAAATGCAAAGGGAAATTATTTAGTTAATAGTTGTAAAGGGATCGAAAGTTCCTAAGCTATAAAATTGTCACATCAATCTTGTATTTCATATAAGTTACTCCATCCCCGAAATACATTCAAAGTCAAAGTTGCTCGCGCAATTTGCCGCCAGTTACCGCTCTGCCGAGCAACAGTTAAGTGCTGCCAACTTAACGGAACTGAGAATGAAAAAGTTAAGCAGTTTCCTAAAACTTGAGAGTTTTGCATATTTGTTGAGATTTAAGTACAGAATGCACATAATTTATGTGGTTCCGTATGGCTGTACGAAATTTGTTATTGTATTTGTTTTTAAAACATTCCTTTCGTTTCATTAATTTTTCATGAAGTAACCTGTACTAACAGTTAAAATATCTTTCGTCATTTGTCTACTTTTTATGTAGCATGCGGGTTTTTTTTCGTATTGTACAATATGTATCCAGCGACGTATCAATGCCAACGCTAAAGAGAACAGCCGCGACAGAGTCTAGCAACACTGAGGGGTCTGAAAGCAGGGCCTTTTATCCACGAACATTGCCTCAGACTCGTTAATTTTTCAAAAGGCCCCGTGAATACCGCGTGACGTCACAACACGCGCCTCATTTACTTGCAATTAAATATCTTTTTGTATCTGTGGTTTTGTGAATGAATTTTAAAATGTTACTCTTTTATAGCTTTGTGTAGGCAAAAATAATGTCTGTTCTGTATAGTTTTACGATTATATTTGTATTTATAACAGTGGTTATTTTTTAATAAAATAAAGTTTTACTAAAAATGTAAGAAGAAAGTTAGGCTGCAAACAGTTCTAGAAAACCGGGTACTAACCTAAGTATCGTGTTTTAATAGTATTTTAATATTTATTAATGTAATATCTACTAAAATCCGAATAAAAAAAGCTACATATAATTATAGTTTGTAGCAGGAAGTGTCGAGTTTGTATTTGATATTCAGTGGACACCGGCAATAAACTTTACTGCCGTCCCCATTTCCCGCGCTTTCCCTAACATCATAAAATTTTCTATTTGCAACAAACGTATAAAGTGAAAGATTCAAAAACATTATCCTATTCCAAAGTGTTCAAGAAAGATTTTATCCAAGCTATTCATGAGTGCAAGATTGTTAAAAAAGCAATCTTCGAAAAACTGTAAGCTTAATGAAAGTATATTTTAACTCAAATCTTTTAATACAGTCACAATATGTATGCAATACACATAGAATTATTGCATAATTAAAACTATAATCTTTTATTTATGGTCGCTGCCTACACGCGATAAAAATTGCCGACACCATAGACAATATTTATTGCTCAATATCGAAGTGGCGGGAGACGTGGCGGGATTGCGAAATTAGCAAACAAGCTTATAATTAAGTCGCAAAATAGCATTTAGAAATATAACCATAGCATTTATTTTTATTGTAGTATCGTAATATTGTTAGTTTTATTATTATCTGAGTGCTATAAGAAAGTGTGGAAAGGATTCCGGGATTGTAATCTCATTCGACGTCGCGTCGGCCTTCATAAAGCATGCTGTTTATTATTTCATTCGTAGAATTTAGCTCGTGTACATGTCTAGGAGCTTATTGACACACGTATCACTACATTTGCTAGCTAAATTTTCAAGGATAATTATTAAAATCAATAATGCAATCTTTTATAGACGTTGATAGATAATGTTGCCAATATTAAAATAATTCGTAAATTATAAAAAAAAATGTATTCTCATAAATCGAAAACAATATAAAGATTTTCAACGAATAATTATTACTAAATATGTGAACCAAATACATAAGATATTAATGTGAAAATGTGTATCAATCTTAAGATATCTATACTAATATTATAGAGGAAATATTTTTGTATGTATTGAAATAACTAATAAACTACTGGACCGATTTCAAAAATTCCTTCACCATTACAAAGCTATGTTATCACTCAGTAACATAGATTATTTTTCTATTTTTTAATTTCACGCGCGCGAAATCGCGAGCAACAGCTAGGACCTCAATAAAAATGATGTAGTTAGTAGTTGGAAAGTTTATTGTCGATCTGTGGCGGCCGTGTGTCTCGCTGTCACGTTCACAGATTATCGTCTCCGTCGCTTCACCGACGCGTGAAATACAACGTCGCGGCGAGTGGCGCGCTGGACGAATAATAGTGCAGAGCTACACTACACGGATGTTAACATGAATGGATCTGAAGACGTGCTAAATATGTTGGGAATTTATTTTGAAAATAAATATCTCTTATTAATAGTAGTTATCGATATGTGGAGTAAGGACATATAAATTAAAGGTTTGCATTATCAAATTAATTGTGAAACCATGGTTTATTAACATTTAGTGTAAGCCTGTGATTTGCGTAATGTGTCACACCGGCTGGCGGACTCGCTCGCAGACCGCCCGGTGTGTCGCGACAATACAGGAAGTTGCTTTCTGTTTCTTACAACTGTTTTACACAAAAATAGTTACTTATAATTTAAACATGTTATATTTTTATTTATCAAGTGTATAGTATTTTATTTGAAAAGGTAAATATTTTTTTTTAAATTCGACGTCCGGTATTTGCTATTGAAGACCGCTACTTACATTCAGTTCCCTAAAGCTTAATTTTAAATACCCAGTTCAACTGTTCAGTTAAAACGTAGAACCTCCTAGAACCTTTGGTTGTAAAAGATTCTTGCAAAGAAATTCCTACATATCAGTGTAAAAATATAACTTGTAGAAAGAATAACATATCGGAATACAATTGAGAAGCTGTTAGCTATACTTTATGCAAACCAAGCGTCGTTGTATGCTAATAT
>NW_013525246.1:710352-716120 GCF_000836215.1 Papilio polytes | reverse complement strand
TCTTCTGTGTGGTCGTGGTATTACACCGGGCGTGTCGGCCTATTCGTGCTAAGATGTTAAAGCGGGCACTACCACTGTTTACTGTTTAGATCGTAGGAATCAAAGCGAGTCTAAAAAAGATTGAAGTTATAGATAGAAGTTAGATGCAGTAACCTACTCTTGTTATAACTTAGGCGAAGGTATCGCGCTCCGCCAGAGTTTAGTGAACTAACATTAAATATTTATCAATGATTCGTCCCGCTCAGCATATATACACGCGACTGCCCCACTTACGCTAGTGTCGAATAATGTTTACATTCTAAAAGAAAACTCACAAAATGGGGGCGTTTTTTTCGTTCCGTGTTTTGGAGTCGGACACGTTCCCTCTACATTTGTCATGTTGGTAGTTAGGAAATGCCAACTTATGTCAACTGGCTGTAATGACTGCGTTTGCATATAAAAAACTCGAGTACAATCCAGATTCGTTTAATCATTTAAGTGGTAACAAAAATAATTCCATTCAAACTTTTGCACTTATTGTAAGAAATATAATTATATTACCGTGTCCTAACCTAAAAGTTCACTAAATAAGCTCTTTAATGTCTTTAAAGTAATGAAAATTAATCTTAGATTTAAATATTAAGACAGTAATATTATCGGTTTTACTGTGTTACAAGTATTAGGCAATGTTTCAGTAGACTGGTCGTTAGACATCTGCCCACGCACGTCGTGTCAGATCCTATCGTTTCTTACGCAAAAGAAAATAATTCTCTAACATTGTTTTACAAGTTTAAAGAAATAGCTTAAGACGACAGTATTTTAAAAGTTGTCCATTTATTGCATTTAGTCTTTTTATGGTTACTAATGATTTTAGTGCAGATGTCAGTTTAAGTAATCTTACTAATATTATGCGAAAGTTTAGATGGATGTTTGTTACAGTTTGTAGTCTAAATTGCTGAATATATCTGGATGAAATTTGGCATAGATGTAGAACATAGTTTGGAAGAACAGATAGGCTACTTACGTTTTTGTTTCCACGCAGATGTAGTTACAGGCGAAAGCTAATATAAGAGTTACTCTAAGTGAAGTAAAGAGTATATTGTTTGTAGTATATCGTCATGGTCCCCAACCTAATAATATATAGTAATCCATTTATATTATGTGTTTGTATACTGTTATCTTTTAATTTTACAAGTGGACGTCCTTTAAAGCGTTTATAAATATGACGACATAAAAATTTTCTTGCTCAATTTATTTAAAGCCATTAAGTTAATTGAGGTGTCGTAACATTTTTGATATAAACATTTTAATGATTATTATAGAGCTATTAACGTCTGGTTCAATTAAAATAGTTATATTTTAGGTAACGTTTTTAGGTAGGATTAGGTTTTTTTTTAAATTCTCTAATGTAAATATAACTGTTTTGTTCTTTCACATAAGAAGGTAAAATACGAATTCTGCATTTGGATATTAATTTAAAAATAGTTACAAAAGTATGAGTAACTATTTCTTAAACAGAACAACAATGTAAATCACATTGTGGCAATATAAAAAAGGGTAAAAGTCGAAAAAAATTGTTTTGTCTACGTGAGAAAAATGTTACATTATACTAAACAACGAACTGACCTCGTAACATAAACTACAATGACTTTTGAGAACAAATATAGGCCATTGTAAGTTCGACTAAACATTGTAGCGATTTCAAAAACAAATACAGTATAGATTCTTTTGTTTTTAAATAAAAATAACTAAACATCATCAGTACTACACGTCTCCATTGAGCTCGGAACCCTAAGTTAGGGGTGACTAGGCTTTAGTCAAACTCCTGCACTGCGGGTTGACTTCACACATATCTTTGAATTTCTTCGTCGATATGTGTGAAGATATGTTGATATGTTGTTGTACGATGTTTTCCTTCACCATAACGTAGGGTAAATTATATACATATTAAAATAAAAAAATCACATTGGTATACTGGATTCAAACCCAGGACCTGTATTCAAAGTCAAATGCTTTAACCCCTGAGCTAGTAACTAAATAGTCCTATATATATATAATTATCCTAGTAACTAAATATAATCTTTACTAATATAATAAAGCGTAAACACACACTACGTTGTGGCGTAAGATGTCAGCAATCACAAGTATATTTTCGAATAATTCTTTCTTTAATAAAAAGCCCTATACTAACGACACGCTTTAGGCAATAAGTTTTTCCGCCATTAATTTTAGAGGATAAATAAATTGGTACAAACCTTCATGTGGCAAAGGGACCATAAACTACAAGCTTCCAACATCAAGAAACCAATATCGTTATAGTTGTCATTTGTGCATTTGAATTTTGATATTTGCAATCTCAAGTTTCACAAATGAAAACAATCAAATATAGTTTTTATAATTTCATGCAGATGAACCCGGGAACAGTTAGTTAACAGTCAAAACATAAAACTATCTTAGTTACATAACATTGGTTAGAAATCGTTTAATTAACAAATAACTGTGAAGTTATTCAGTCACAAATTTCACGATGACCAATAAAATGCCATAAACAAAATGATTGATTACAATACAATAGTCCCGTCCATTGTATATCGATAATTATTCTTAAGTCACAAACAGCTGTTACATCATATCGACACTTGGTTCTCTTCACTAATTACACCTTAATTATAGTCCAAAGGTTAATGAAAAGTGGACACTATTAGCGGAGAATAAGGTTGAAAATTAAATGAAAGCTAAAGTAAAGTTGTTAAAACATAATTAGAGGTATTGTCACGTTTCTTTTGTCTTTACAGGTTTCTACTGACCTTGTAACTCTGACCTCTTAACTTAGATACGGCCTCATAGGCTGCATGGAAACTTAAGTGATCAAATACGGCAGACAACGCATCTGCAATTGCGGATGTCTATGGGCAGCGGACGCTTCGCCATTTTGGCGGATTCAGGTGGCCGCTTGCTTATGTTATAAAAAAAGTGATCAAATGGTTTGAAACTGACTTCTAATATGCTATATGAACCCAACAGGCACCGATAAAGGCAAACATAAATATATAGTGAAAATAAACTTTTATTAAAAGCTATCATTTTTAGTTACTTTCTAGATTTAAGTCATAATCCACTGGCGACTTCAGTCTAGTTTTAAATTCGCATTGAACAAAAACATATTAAACTTCATGTCTGAGATTATCACGTCTACCCCAGTTAGGCTATATAGTCTTGAGAGTTAATATTACACCGGTAAGTAAAACTTTATTTACAACTTCCTTAATAAAGTACACATAATTTCACTATAAAAACATTACTTACCTCAAGTTAAAAGTTAACGCGGAGAGAATTATAAAACATACGAAAATTACTCCAAACGTAATTCAAAACCCTCTGCCTACCCGTCCAGGATAAGGGCACTGAAATCTTTTAATAAACACAAGATCAAACACTGGCGGCGAAAAATAAACTATGACCTTACCAACCCTTAGCTGCTCACAGACGTTGTAAGAAAAAATCTACGGCCACCCTTATTTACAAACCTCGAAGAAGTACTCCAAGGGCTGAGCGTAATATTGTGTTTCTTGAAGCTTGATCTAACGCTCAGCGCTTTTGTCTTGGACCACAGTGTATAACCGCAAGGGTTGCGATATTTATTTGTAGGCGCTCGTGTTGCCCCCAGGCGGAATTTTCATTTATCTATCGCTATAACGTTGCTATGTAATATGGGCAAATTTAAATAATGATTTTAATATCTTACCACATTTCGTATATAAACTGAATACGAACTCTGTATTATTTAGTACAAGTAAAGTAAGAAATAACTCGATAAATACAATCTTTATTATAATACACGAAAAACTGTTGCTAATAAAACATTCCACATTTTATTTCAAAGTTAAGTTGTTACAGAAAATACACCTAATTTTAATTTTGAACAGTAATATAGAAATTCGTTTAAAACACATGTCGTTTCACAGCACTCTTTTATTATCGTTCCTGTAACCCTCATTGGCAGCAGAAGCGGTTTGATCCAAACGTAATCTTTCGGCAATAATATCGATTTCTCCATAATCGATACGTTATTCCAAACATCGTTAATCGATTCCGTTGATCTCTCGCAAAGATGAGCTCGTGATGATTTAATACAGATTATAACCAAACAAAGAAGAATTAAAACCTTCATGGTGGCACTAAAAAGGTTTTATTCTTTGAAACGTTGCGCCGTTCACGTTTGAAGATCGAATAAGTTTGAAATTAATAATTTCCCCTTATTTATAGTATTACTTTCATGAATATTCAGGATTTGTTGAGATGTAAATAAACGTGTAGGACGTATGCACTTGTCTTATAATCATATTGACATATTTATCCATAAGATGTTTTAGATAAGCTAAGAAAGGTCAAGCGGTATGCTAAGTTACGTCTACTTAAAGTTCAATATCAGGCTAAAGAACGAAAAACTTTAACGTGGTTTTTTAAATAATATTCGATTTTAAAAATGTTTTATTTCATAATTATTTTTTCCATAATTTGTGCAATGCAATCAAAATATCAAACACATAATCAAGTATATAATATTAACTTAATTTACGGATAAAAAGCATGGCTTTAACGACCCTTAGCTTGTTTACCGCGGTTCCCAACGCGGAGTGTTCGGAACAAATTACCGGCAACAAGATAGTACCTCATTATGTTTATTACATCTTTGAATTGGGCGTCTGGATGTATTTAATAGGCCCTCGAATAGCTTGCTTTACAAATAATATATGGTAGGAGTGAAAAGAAAGAAGGCTTGGGAATTTATTGGGAGAATTATAGGAGCCAGAAAATATAGCAGATGGTAGTAATAATTAAATACAAATCCATCAGTTTAGATAACTGTAATTTATCTCCTACTCGCTTTTGCTCGCGATTCCATCCACGTGGAATAAAAAAAAAAACAAAAGTGAGTAGCCTAAGTGTTCTTCCAGACTATCCTCTACGTCTATGCCAAATTTTATCTAGATCCGTTCAGCCGTTTAGGCTACAAAATCTTACAAGCGTCCATCCATCAAAACTTTCGCATTTATAATATTAAGTTTGATTAACGCATAAACAAAGGATTGTGTTTTGATTATTGTACCATAACAAGGTCCTTTAAAGCCCATTATATTCACGGGTCACAGTTAATTTTGGAATGAGAAACCTACCTTAAGACTAGATTAGTAACAATTATTAACGCGTATTGTGATCGCTCTATTATACAATACGCTCATCAGACATTTTGTAACCCAAAGAACCAGCTCAGAGACCTCTAGCAGGCGCATAGTTCAAAGCGGGAGAAAGTTTCGAGAACAATCCACTTAACCTGTCAGACGCCGCACGTGTAATTGATTAAAAGATTACGAGTTATTGTTGTCATTTCATTTTGTTAAATGATCCCTAAATAAAGACAATGTATACTTTAACAGTTTCTATTAATCAAGTGGTATAAATAAGTAGTTTTGATTTTTCAAATTTTCATATGTACATAATTTACCCGACGTTTTTACGGTGAAGGAAAACATCGTGATGCCTGCACATATCGACTACACTATCGACCACGCTGGCCAAGTGTGGCCAGCGTGGTTGACTATGGCCTAGTCACCCCCTTATTAGGGTAGGCTCCGAGCCCCTCGGTGGGGACGTATAGTGAGCTGGTGATGATGAGGTGGTATAAATTCGTAGGTGTTTCGTTTTCATTAAAATTGTCATGGACGTTGAAAAATCGTGCTTATATAAATATGACGCAGGCTTGTGGAATCGAGGGGAAGTTAGAGTAG
>NW_013525246.1:663756-710272 GCF_000836215.1 Papilio polytes | reverse complement strand
TCAATCATTTTCAACTGGTTTACGGTCTGGGCTCGCGGGGTTAGGGCGTCGTTTATGAACTGCGCGTTCACTTGTTTATGCCCCTTTGTTGATCTCCATTGAAGTACTCAATGTTAACGATGCAAGAACTGTCATTATAATTGACTAGAAATATCACTTCATATGTGAGCGTGTTTGATTTGTTACCATGGTAACACGTGGATCCTTTGTAAGAAGAGGCGAAGTTTGTCTCGTTGCTCGGAATGAGGTAATTTTTATTGGTACACCGCGGACTTCCACAACTGCACATTAAATGTCTGTCAAAGACGGAAAAACCATATCAAAGTATACCATATTTATGAGTGTATGTGTAAATCAGTGTTTATTTATAAGTCCTGATTAAAAAAAAAACTGTACATCAAACCGTTTGAATGAAGGCGAAGGTGATAACTAATTGAATCCATTAAAGTCGGTAAATAATACAATTAGAGTTGTGCTGGACGTCGCAGTCGCAGTCGCAGTAAAGTTACACTATCTGACGATCTTAGATAAGGCTAAGTGGGTCCATTGTCACAGATGGAGATTAGATTCGGCCCTTTATTGATGTTCAAGCTATTGGAAGCCGAAATGTTTGGAAACATTTTGATGTCTTACTATTTATGCTTGCGTTTTTACAAAGATATTTAACTCAGTATAGAAATGAAAGATGTAGTTCAAATCCGAATTTATATTATAGTCTGATATTGTATCTCTTTTTCTCTGTAAATAAGGAATACTAATTTTTAGTATTGTAATTGAAATGTAAGCAACGTTCTTGCGTGATACTGATAAGAAAATTTTTAATTTAGGGTCTGTCTTACCACTGGCTAAAAAAGACTCAGATAGCTTAAAATGACGTCATTTAGATAAGGGAATAAAATCCGATATTTCTATCCCAAAATTTTACACCTTCAATTGTTATCAGACAATTTATAATTTGGTGGGACAGGCCCTTAAAATATTTCAACCATAACTTTTAATTGATACGTCACGAGCCGTTTTCAACCCAATTCCTAAAGCAGACGGTATGTTTATTTATAAACTAAAATTCATACCTAACTATTAAGTTAATGTCGAAAACAATTTGTATATAATCGCGGTCAAGTTGAATTAACTTAATCCGGCCAGCGATAAAGGTATACTACAGGTATCTATTTAACTGGAGCAGACGGCGCGGTAACCGACAGTTAAGCCACGATCCCATCAAATAACTATTAAAACTCATCTCTCGTGACTACACTCGACAAATTATTTATGTGTTGTATGTCCCAAGTTATGAACATTTATCGATTTGATAGCACGAACCTTAAACGCAAAGAAAGAAAACATTTATTGTCACAGAAAAAAAAAAACAGAGAAACAATAGAACAAGAAGAAATGGGTGGAAAAGGGTAGCCAGCTTAGTGTATACAGATTTAAGCATACTCGCTCGGGTTTTTTGCACTTACCTGAACTCCTGTAATACTTGGGTCCAAACACTAAAATTTTTTTTAAGAATGAATTTGAGAATACTATAAAAACATCAGTAATGTGACATCTACAATCAGGCTCTCCCTTAGTTACCGATTAAACACTGAGTACAAAATTAAGATTTGTAACATTATTCTAACAGATTACAGCTACACAATTCGGCAATTAAAAGAATTGCGTACTAACGCTTATAACTTGGACCACATAATCCTGCCTAAGGCGGTATCACACCTCCGCCTTCGCAGCATCAGCGATACCTGCCGATAACCCATTTTATACCAAACTCCTATACAATTATACTCTTGTTCTTTTGTTTCTCCCATTAGAGCCGAAGACTGCGTGAACTCCATTACAGTCGCAGCCGGAATAGTAGCATACTCGTATGTATACTTTGACATAAGAGTTTCTTTTTTTCTCATATTTCTAATTAGTATTGTTTAATTGTTTAGTTATATTAATTTTATTGACAAAAATGTGTTCTTATAAGGCTTTAGTTTGAATTTTACAGTAAGACATTTTAAGATAAAGTAGATTAATTAAATAAATTAATATTTAGTGCTATTCGAGTCGTGTGACTACAACGACATGTAGTTTATTATTATGGAATTAAAAATAAAAAAGGCAAAGAATAAATATCTCCTTTTTTTTACAAGTTGTTAAAAATTGTTTTAGAACTATAAAATTACTCCTTAAAAAGAAACGTCTGTTAATTATTACGCTCTATACTATTAATATTTTATAATTTAAAAAACGCTAAATGTGTAAATATACGGGCAACATTTTACTGTCAGTAAAACGTCATAAAACTTATGTCAGCGGATATTATAAATTATGAAGGAAACATAAAATTTATTTGAATTCTTGGCGCCGAATGGTAACCATATCGTAGATATTTTTTTATTATCAGGATTCATTAAAAGTTATTATTAAGAACATTTGATTTGATTTGACAGTTTTAAATTTGGAGTTGCCAATATGTAAAAAAAAATTACTATTTTTGGTATAAATTCTGAGTATCAAATAAAAATGTTCAGTTAAATATTATTTTTTCAGTACATGAACGTATTCTAGTTATTTTTATTTTATTTTATTTATTTTCTAGTTTCCAGTTCGAATTTGCTAACAAAGTTATTTCTACGTATTATTGAATTCTTTTAACGTAGCAACCCTATTCGCTAGACGTAATAAATCTCTCGAAGCGATAAAGATTAGGCATTCGCCGTTTAAAATAAAAATAAATAATAGCGCTGGTTAGGCTCGGCGATGAGCACAGAGTATGACAAATTAATCGAAACGCGCTCGTCGTTTTGAAAATAGAACGTCGCGACGAAAAGACTTGATTTTTTGTATCTATGACATTTTCGGATACACTGCTAGCAATAATGAACACAAATCATTACAAATTAAAAAAAAATCAAAACGCAATTGCATTTCATTACCTTAGTAATATTTTGTTTGAATTTCTTCTTTTAAAATAAACAATATCCTCTGGACATAAGCATTGAAAATCATTTTAACAAGTTGTTTTTACAGATTTTTTAAAATAAATAGCTGTTATTGGTTAATTAATGCAAAAAATGAAAATTTACTTAATTTCCATTAAGTTGAAACTCGTTAAAGGCCGGCGTGGGTCGGCATTCGGCACCGGTTTGCAATTTGAACCACATTTCACTTGATTTATCTCTCACACTGCAGCCGTTTGTTTGACTGATTGTATCCGATTTATCTATAGATATCACTTGCTTTTACAGCAAATATACGGAAATATCCCTTTGGTGTCTTTTAACTGTTCAATAACGAAATAAATTACATATTTAGTGAAACATGAAGAGGTCGAGGAACATCTTTGTTTTGTCAAATTTTGAAATATCTGTGGTAATAAAATGATTGTGAAACATTCTATACTAGCTATTGCTCGCGATTACGCTCTCGTGAAATTAAAAAATTATAAAAAAAGCCTGAGTTACTCACTGTCAACGTAGCTTGTTAATGGTAAAAGAGTTTTCCAAATAGCCCAGTAGTTTTTGAGTTATTTCTATACATACTAAAACACAAATCTATCCTCTTTATAATATTAATATAGTTAAATAAATAATATTTGTACTGTAAATATTAATCTTAGATAAATGAAACTGTTAGGCCATTCCAATAAATTGTAAAATGTAACAAGTCAACGTGTAAAATATGTAATGTAAAAAAAAAATAAAAAAAAAACATATCGACGAATTAAAGTCAAAAATTAGTTTAGTTTAGTTTAATTAGTCAAAAATATCGGATTTTGATCCCTTATCTAACAGTGACGTCATTTTTAAGCTATCTCTGCCAGTTGTGGGACAGGCCCTAAATCTATTTATCAAAATCACAAGCTCCTATATTCAACAATTACATAATTTTACCACCATTAATATTCATTGGGCCTTACATTGATATTTTGGACGTGAGTTTGCAAGTTAATGACAAGTTTAAATTAAATAATATTTTTTTTAATTAAATACATAAGTAAATACAATGAACATGTGTATTTACTTGTGTAAATAACACACATTGAAAATGTTAACTCTGTATTTACTTTATATTTAAATAGTTTAGTTACTTTGTTTTTTGCTTTTTTATTACCGTAAATATACAGTTCCACTTATTAAAAGACCTATTAAAGAGGAATAGTTTTATGGAAGTTTTACAATCATAGACTTTGTCAACATCAAGTTAATATATCTCATAAAAATATACTTAAAACCGCAACATTACGAACTCAAGTAACATTTCCCGCGCTTCGAATATGAGGAATATCAAAGAGGCTGTGGCGAAATTGCTTTCGCTTTATGAAAAAAGTTAAATCTTTAAACCAGAGATTCTCAACCTCTTGTATACCCCTAACAAAATTTCACTCGTTTTACTCAAATATTGCTTCTTTAACTTGTGACCCCACAACTTTGTTTCCCGTACACCGGATGGAACCTCAGGGGGTTCACCTCAAGTTTGGGAAACACTGTTTGAGGCAAATGTTACGAGTCAATTTCCCGCCGCTCCGATTTGCCTCCGTCGGCGGCCATGTCTGTGCTGTAATTAAATCCATCAAAATCACAACTTCGACTCTCAGTTTCCGGAGAATTTTTTTATTAAATAAAGCTAAGAGTCTGTCAGAAAATATCCATTTAGGTTAATGGAAGTTACACTTCCTGTTTTAACAAGTTAATAGGAATTTTGTAACAGGTTATAAGGGATCATAAGGAGAGATAATCTTATAACACAATAAAATTATTAGTGTAAAATTTAGACCAAGTCTTTCTAAATATAGAAAGGATTTCCGACACAAGTCTGAGAACTACAAGACACGGCTGTGCGATGTCTCTGTCGTTACTTCAAAGCGATCTAAATCCACTTCAGAAATCAAATATAATGCAAAAAGACTAGAATTAATTCTGTCATTTATATCGGCTCGAAGGACCAATGTTTACAAAGAATTTTCTTTAGAAAAGATTTGTTTTTGTAATATGTCGATGAAATCCCTCTTATTGTTTTTTTTGTTGTTAAATATGATATATTCGGTCACAGAATAATAAACTTTTTCAAAACTAGTCACTAAGCGGAGGTTTTGCTTGAACGTAATGTATTGACCATTGTGTATTGAATCGGTACCGCTTGATCACGCACACGGTTTAAGAATTTGAACCAAAACTTTCATTTGATGTTCTTTGTTTAGGAAACTAGAGGTATTTAATTGTATACAATTGAGGTAACTTATATAAAAGTTAGTTACTAATTTTAGATTATATTTGAATTTAAAGGTAATTAGTAATTAAATAAGTTGTGTTTTTTTTGTATTCCACGAATTCTAGATCCGATTTTAGTATCCTTTTTCTTATATGGAAATGGATTTATTGATGGGTGACGCATAGAAACGGGAAATATTCTCTCAAGTTTTATGAATCAACATTACTTGTGTAAAACAATTGTATTTTAAATAAGAAGTCGTAAATTTTCTTAACCAAACCTAAATCCGCGAGCTTAAATACTCCGAGATAATTGCTCTCAGAGTGTACTACTTCATTTTACAAGAACATTTCTGTCCACATTTAATCTTATCTTGGATTCTAAATGCTTTTAATAAGAAATCCCGCTTAAATTTTCACTTAATCTTGGTTATCGTGAATTTTGTTGAAGCTAACTCAGATTTGTTTTAAGATAAAATTGTTATTTTTTGATAATTTTAACATCGATTGAGATAAGTATAGACAGTTATGCAAATCAAGATATAGTTATTTTAAAACAGATTTTATGTTAAGTTATTATTAACAACGAGCTGTCACCCGCACACTTCATTAGCGCAAAGGCACCTTACACCATTTTGACAACGCATATCATAAAAAAGTAGCCTATAATATGCCCGTCTATGTCAGCTACTCTCCTGTGAAAATACGGTCGAAATTGGTCCAGCCGTTTCCGAGATTACCCGGAACAAACGCGGCTTGCGGACAGACAGACAAAAAACAAATGAATGCGTTTTTCGTTATCAGCAACGCAAATACATCATCTTCCCAAAATTTGTAATTTTTCTTTTAATCACAAACACTCCAATTTTATTATACTCATATAGATCATTTCCTGATGTCTCCATGAACGTGTGATTTGAAAATTTACGCTGTAACACTTGGAGCCTGGACTTGCTTTCAATTGTTGTCCATCTCTTTTATTTGTTTGCGACTTAAACGAGACAAATAGACATTTTATTGGAGGGAATTTACCGGCGACGGACGACATGATCTCACTATTCTATAAATGATATCGTTTTGATTGTGTAAACGCATTTGCATAGTGCGATATCGCGACTATTGTCAAGCTTCGTCTGTTTTACGATTTACGTCTTTATTCCCTTGTATTAAGAGTGTTGTTAAAGAACGCAAAATGTTATTATAGTTTTAATAAGCCGAGTTGGTCAATGATTGTTATTATTACGGTTTGTTGATTAAACATTGTTTTATCGATTTTAGAAATATATTTGTTATTTTTTGCATCACCTTGTTTTGCTTATGGTACTTTTATTTTTAATAATAACTTGAAGATTATTAACTATTCATATAGTTTCTACTATCTTTTAAACTATAATTGTTTCAATTACAGCTTAGCTCATATTAATTCTACAAAGTATCTGTTCCAAAAAGTTTAGGGCCCACCACTGGATAACTTAAGATGTCATTGTCTGATAAGGGAAAAAAAATCCGATATTTTCATCACATTTAGTGTGACACAGTGGGACAAGCCCTTCACCTACAAAAGTAACTAAATCTTTGCAGTGTGTGTTATGACCATTATTATGTCTGAGTTAAAATTAAATTGTTATGCTACTGTTTACAAACTAGTTAATATTCATTAATTGCTTAGTTCGTGTGAGTATTTTGAGCAAATGAAAACAAACTTTGCGAGACGCAACACGCTTAAAGTACAATGTTAAGTTCAATAAGTATAAACGTGTTTCTGAAATAATCCTAAAATAGTAATTCTTTTGGAATAAATGTCTCGGTTAAGTTAAATCGGCAGTACCAACATTTGGAAACAAATGAATTAAGTACATGATTCCTGACGTGAGATGTTATCTGTAACAATGAGCGATGTTGATCCCTGGGCGTGTGAGGGGCGTGCGCGGGGTGCCTGTGGAGGCTGCGGGGTCTGTGCGGGGTGCCTGCGGGGCGGCCATCCGTCAAACCTAATGCACGTTATCTTAATTTATTCCAAAGTATCTAACCCTCTTAATGCTTCCGATTTCATATAAATTTCTTAGTACATTTATGCTCAGTGCTAGTACAAAATAAAACAAAAGTTTAAAATGTGAACGAGGGTATAAAATATCACTTTTATACCTTTATATAAGTCCATATTTTGTCGATGATATAACTTTCACGTAGTTATCATCACATCACTAGCTCACTATACGTCCCCACCGAGGGGCTCAGAGCCTACCCTAATAAAGGGTGACTAGGCCATAGTCAACCATGCTGGCCTTCTGCGGATTGGTTGACTTCACGCATATCTTTGAATTTCTTCGCCGATATGTGCAGGCATCACAATTTTTTCCTTCAACGTAAGAACGTCGGTCAAATTATGTACATGAAAATTCGAAAAATTGAAAATAATATTGGTACACGACGGGATTCAAACCCAAGACCTGTAGATTTCAAGTCAAGTATTTAAACCACTGAGCCACCGACGCTCTTATAGTGTTAGCACGTATTTATACTTAGACATAATCTCTTGTACATCCATCAGGAGTTAAATTTAGACATAACAGACTTTGAAACTTCTCTAGTAATTAGAGGTTCGCCCTTAACGCAACTTGCAAAGCTTCGCTGCAACGCTAAGTTGGCTTTAAATTTGCTAAACTTTGCTAATTCCCGCCATTTAATTGGACCTGAGCCGGAAGAGATATAATAAAGCTTAAGCTTAAAACTATCTGTTTTAGACTGATGTTAAATGAAGCTTCAGCTCGCTAATTAATTTAATATTCAAATATCGATTTTTATGGTATTTTTTTAATCTTTGCACAGTAGACACAAAATAGGTAATACAATTAAAAGTGAGTTGTACAGGTTGAGTTTTGTTCTAACACAGTTCTATTCTTGTATTTATAATTGTGTTTTGGGATCCGACTCGAAGGACCAATGCTGAATACGGCTATCAAAACACGGCCTTAGCTATTTGTGTGATCAATCTAAGCAATTATTGTCTCACTAGCTATTATCGTGCGGCTTCATGCGCATGAAATTAAGAAAATTTTATTATATTGTTTACATGTGTCAAATTATCAATTACAAGTGTCTAAATGACATGATGACAACCTTGCTTCCTTAATGTTGGCAGCAACTTATGGTCTCTTTCCCACATTAGGATTTTTAACCAATATATTTACCCCCTAAGATTAATGTCGTGAAAATATATAGCCTAAAGCGTGACGCAAGTGTAGGGGTTTTTATTAAAAAAAGGATTGTTGGAAAACATGCTGTAATTGCTGACATCTTAGGCAACAAAGAAGTGTGTGTTTACGCTTTATTATAATAGTATAGATATAGATGTGGTATTTCACCTATTATATTTTTTTCTATCAGAGTGATAATTTTAATTTATTGAATACCTAACCTATATTTCATTAATATAAGATCTGTGCTCTACTTTAAAGAGCTGAAATCAGCAAAAAGTCTTTGAACTCCGGACGTGGCTGACAAATTGACGTCTAAAGAGGGCTGGTAATCGATATCGCTTACATTATGCAGCGCCTCAGAGCCTAGCACCAGATAGGCTTAGTGCACACTCGTGAACACTACATTGTACACTTTGAATATTTGAACACAAGTTGAATATTAAACAGCCTGCAGTGTATTGAATTCACGCTACGGTTTATGAACTTTTAGACAAGATTGCTATTGCAATTTATCTACCATAAATAATTTAGCTAATTCTTATCCTAAAATCCTGTTTATGGATAGATATATGTGTTGTGAAGAAACACTTTTATATAATTGTAACCTTCCTGTCTTGAAAGCAGTAAACAATAAAATTTCGCTACTAAATATGTAAAAATAAATTGTATTTTTATACATATTGAATTAACTCATAAATTACTCGTTCAATTTTTAAAATTTCTTCACCGTTAGATCGATAATTTATCTGTGGGTAACATAGGCTGCATTTTTATTTATTTTTTAATTCTACACGGACGGAGTCGTAGGTACAATCTAGTATCAAACAAATTGTTTACTGTGTAGTAAAGTTGTCCAATTTCGTTGTAACATAGGGTATTGAATCTCATCCCCTTTGATCTTCAATTATTGAAACAAACGCTTTGTGCGGATTTGTTATAAAATAAATTGTCTACAGTGTCCGGTGTCGAGGTGTCCGGATCAGTGGAAGCGGCTGTCGGCGTAGGGCGGACGAGTGGACTCGATTGCGAATAGATGTAATGTCGTGCACAAAAGTGGTGATAACTACGTTACTTTATGAAATATAATTAATGAATTTAATTCTATATGTGGTACAGTAGAATAATAATATGTATATTAATTGAAATATACATTCTAAGATATTACATATGGCAAGTGATAGTCCCATAAGTATTTCAAGCCAAACTTTTTAAATTTTAAAGGCAAAGTTATTCTTTAATTGACGTAGCACAAGATATCTAGGGAAATATTTTAACTTGATTGCGTTCTTTGATAAATAACGGAACATCTTTTTAACATGTTAAACACTTTTGTTCCTCACTGTACAGCAAGCTGCCCGCGGCCAGTGATCTAGACATTTTATTACGAACCCTCTGATCCTGCACCCCGCACAACACTTGCCTTCCCGGGACCCCGCAACCCCACGCACCCCGCACACCCCGCAACCCCACGCACACCCCGCGCCCGAGGGAGGGAGGTTTTTCATTAACTGTCTGCTTTAATCACGCTCGTAATTCTACACTAGTTGCGCTTGTCAGATTTGTTTGTCGAAATTTGCATAGTTATTAGCTCGCGTGTTTACTCGCTTTCTGTTTGAATTAGGATTATATACGGGGTTGGCAAATGCTTGATATTTCATTTGTACTTTTTCATTAGAAGGGATTATAAATTGTGCAAGGGGTTTATTTTAATGCTTTAAGATTCTACAATGGGTAGGATTCTGTTTACTGATTTATCTATACTTATAATAAAATTGGAGTGTCTGTAGCATCAAAAAAAAAATTCCAGATTTCTGGAATATGATGTTACCTATTTACGTTGCTAATAACGAAAATCACATTTTTAAATTATCTGTCTGTCTGTCCGCAAGGCGCGTTCCGGGTAATCTCCGAAACAGCTGGACCGATTTCGATCGGAATTTCACTGAAGGGTAGCTGACATAGAATGGCATATTATAGGCTATATTTTTTATCTAAATATTGCGTGGACGAAGTCGCGGGCTAGAAGAAAATGAAATAGCTTGAAAAATTTATCGAAAATATTTGACAGACCACTTGTAAGTCTCATGTGGAGATATTATGAGACAAAAATTAGTAAAATTAATATTATTACCTAGGCCGATGATCATCCAATTTCAGAATTTCGAAATGAATATTACATACTTGGAACAATTCTTGTTTCGTAAGTCAGTACAGAGGAACAATAAAGACATCTGCACACAGCGGGCAGCGGCGAGGCATAAAATGCTGGACAATGACTGTAGTTGTCCTTTGTCCTGTCTAAAGGCCGCATTGTCAGATATAATCACGACTTTAAAAAAAATGCAATATTTTTTTCGAAACCCTAGTAGACATTAACAGATATCATTGTTTGGTTTGTTTTAAAACCTTTATTTTATTTGTATTGTAATAAAAAATAATGTAACACCAAAAGTTTATTCACAAAAAACTAAAATTACTAACTAAATTAGCAACTCTAGACACGTAAGGCGAGACGTACAATAAAACAGATGAATTAAAAATAACAGATTACTGATTGGCAACCATCTGTTAACCCTACCTCTGGCAATTGGACTCGCACAATTTTCATAATCGATAAATATGCAATTTCATTTACCGACCAATTTTAAATACAAAACATGGGATCTTTTTAAGAAACTAAACACGAAGTAATGTAAATTAAAACATTTATATTTAACTAGCTTTCACCTGCGACTCCGTCCGCGTGTAATTAAAAATAACAAAAGTGAGTACCCTACATGTTCTTCCAGACTGTCCCCTACATATATACCGAATTTCATCGAAATCCGTTCAGCAGTTTAGGCTACAAACTCTAACAAACATCCATCTAAACTTTCGCATTTATAATATTAGTATGAAGTATGTTTAAGCACGAAATGAGACTTACACGACTTTCAAAATGAATAGTCCTTAACAGAAACATTAGCAACAAGAGTATTTTATTACGCTAAAGTATTTTTAACACAAACTAAAATTCAGTACTAAAGCAGTTAAGACTCTTGAGTTTTATTTAATTACTTCCCCTACCCAGTAAATTAGCTTAGAGTGGCATAAGTTAAGTCGCTCCCGGCAACTGAGCTAAGTTGAGACTAAGCAAACGATCCTTACAATCTGGTAAAAGTTACTTAAGCTACAACTATAGAAAACACTTAATATAGATTGCTTTATGTGAATTTTTGGATTTTCGTTTGAATAGAATTTGGTATTTTCATATACAATTTAAGACAGAACAAAGTTATTATTTTATCGGAGTTCTGGGCTCAGGAATTATCCTACTTCATACTAATATTATAAATGCGAAAGTTTAGATGGATGGATGGATGTTTGTTAGAGTTTGTAGCCTAAAGGGCTGGACCGATTTCGATGAAATTTGGTAAGGATGTAGAGGATAGTCTGGAAGAACACACAGGCTACTTGGTTTTGTCATTTTTTTAATTCTACACAGACGGAGTCGCGGGCGAAAGCTAGTTATATATAAAGGGTAAAAAGTTTCTTAATGTATGAAAAGGCATCAGACATTTTCACATTTGCATTATATTTTTAAATGGTATTACGACTCCATATTTCTGTAATTCGTGAAGTCAGCCAATCTAAATTTGCAACTTTTAACAAGCTGTGTGAACGTAAACTGCGATTAGTTTTAGATGAAGTACATTTACGATGTCTAAGCGCAGTGTTAGCGAATGAGCAATTAAGCCGGAATGAGCCTCGTTAACTACTTTATGTTGCTAAAAGCAACTGTGTATGTAAACCGCGTACTTCGGCGAGTCTTTCTTGCACTAAGATAAGTGTTGTTACATCCGATGGTTTGTGAAAGTATTGAAGTAAATGTATTTGTTTACGTCTTCCAATATACTCATTTTGACCTCCATATCGATTTATATAACTAGCTTTTAACTGCGACTCTGTCCGCGTTTTAATTAAAAAAACAGAAGTGACTAGTCCATGTGTTCTTTCAGACTATCCTCTACATCTATGCCAAATTACACAGAGATCTGTACAGCCGTTTAGGCTACAAACTTTAACAAACTGACATCCATCTAAACTTTATCATTTATAATATTAGTAAGATAGTTAGTCATTTAATTCGAATTCCCATTTATTTGTAACGTCCTACAGTAAAGACAAGTTTATTTGCACATTGTTACGGAAATGTGACACGGGCTCAGGTGAACACAGGCCCCCTCTCCCCGCGTTCTGCCGACTGACCACACAAAATGGATGACCTCTTGACTAAAGCATTAAGTAATTACACTTTTCATATGCACAATATTTTACATAAGCAATACGAGAGATGGGTTTTTGATTTTTATAAACTTAATCTCTTCAGGTCATCAAATAAAAACATTCAGTGAAAATGGTTTAATAAATCCGTTTACTAGTTTGTTAATGAATCTAGTTTAAACAAAACCGACGAAGCGATTTTGTAAGATAACATCAGTTTGATCTAACCAACTTACTAATATTATAGTTTACTAAAGTTTACATGAATGGATGGATGTTTGTTAGTGTAAACTGTTGAACAGATCTCGACGATATTTGGAACATAGGCTAATTATTTTTATGTCCTTTTATTTCAACGCGGAAGGAGTCCCGGCGAAAGCTTGTTATTTATAATTGAAATATGTGGTGAAACAATTAGGGTAGAGTTTCACGGCGGCTTGTGCGGTTACGTTAAATACATTTGACCGCAGATGTACTGGTGAGCTCGTTTGCGGCTTTGACTCCGTTCTATTGATACAATATCGTTAATGCGGATACAATTATAATATCTATTTGGAAAAAATAGAAACACTAGATAAATAGATAATGAATAGTATTACACATAAATATTTTGTAAACTTGTATTTTTAGGTATAGATAAAGTAATCTATATCTATACTAATATTATAAAGAGGAAAGATTTGTATTTTTGTATGTATTTGATTCATGTAAAAACTACTGGGCCGATTTTAAAAATTCTTTCACCGTCAGATAGGTAATCTGTCTGAGTAACATAGCCTATATTTTTTTGACTATTTTTTAATTACACGCGGACATAGTCGTGAACAACAGCTAGTATATTATAATCCTAGTTCATTTAAATAACGTAAAAGTTGAAAAATAATCCTAGAGATAACTGGACGCTTGTTAAAGCACTCACTTCATTAATAAGTAACAAAGGGGTAATCGCTTTCCCTTTAAAACCAAAGCCTTGTTGCGACCGCGATTACGTCAACAGTAATTACATGATAATGCTCGGATCTCAGGAATTACGGCGATTAAGGAAACCCTTTGGTTACACAATCTAACTTAAGTGTGGAAGTTGCTTACATTTAGGTAAAAAAGGCAGTACTTTATTTTATATGCTATTGCAAAATAATAAATATACGATAGTTGTAGCATAACTATTGCTTTGATAGACAATGCTTACGTATTTTATATTGTTTTTATTATCAGACTAGCTTTTTCCTACGACGTTCCAGCTTAAAAATAATAATTTAAAAAGTTATTGGCCTATATGTTCTTCAAGACTATAACTATTCCAAATTTGGTCGACATTCGTTAAGCCGTTTTGGAGATAACAAACTTCCATCCATCCATACTTTCGCTTTTATAATGACAGGAAAAAACTTTAACTGTCCAAAAATTCATTAACTTATCCCACCCATCTACGGCTATTTAAATTACATTGATGGATGTTTGAATCTGGTAACTCCAAGATAGACGGATCTGTATGTTTGGTACATATTATTTCCGTCTAGAATAGCGCATAGTTTATAAACTAAGTTTTGTTTCTTTACCACGAGTACGAAGTCGCAGGCAAAAGGTAGTTAAGGAGTAAAGCAAATATTCTTTTCCAAAAATCTATTTTCTTTGACATTAAATCATTGAATCTTAAAGTGCACGTACCACAAATTGATTACTTAAGGGTAATTATATTTACGATGCGACGCCTTCGTCGGCGTCTCGAGGAATATGTAATTAACTTATTACTTTAATATTGCTGAGTGTCGGGAGTCTGGGGAGTGTTGGAGTGTGGGAGTGTCAGGAGTTTGTGGAGTCTCGGATGGGAAGCACATGTCACTTATAGATTCATAGTTGTGTTTGGTTTATTTATAGCTAAAATTTTTAATTATAAGCTAAATTTAAAGTTCACTAGGTAATTAAATTTAATAACATCTTGACACACATTTCAACAAGTAATAGGGATAGATGAGAATGAATTTATAATCGATTTTCTACGACACATTTTTGAAAAAGTCTTCCGTTCGAAATATTGAAGTGAGTTGTCGGTCAAAGATCAAGTGTCAAGACATCGTTCCAAGAAATATGTATTTTAAAGCATATTTGCATAATGTCACGTCTCCGTTCGTGACAACGTAATAGTTATTCAGCATTTTTATTGGAATAACCTTTACCGCTAAATAGATGTGATACTACAAGTATTTTTTTTTAGTAAATAAAGGGCTTAACTAGCAGAGTACAGCACTATGAAATTCCAAAATGGCTGTCACAAACTGACGGATAACATATTTTTATAACCACCTTAAATATAGATAAAAAATCTTGAGTTTAATTTACACTATGATCTAAGATGGCCGCCATCGTCTGTGAGTCTTGTCTCTTGTCTCTGTTTTGTCAAAGATAATGAAATTGTCACTCCTAGATTATCACATTATCTAATTGTCATTAAATTGGTGTACAATTGATGTACATTTCACGTTTATTAGCGATATAGAGCGTGTGCATGATCGCTAATTGACAAGGTAATTAATTCTCGAGATCGTCACGGACCCGTCACGTCGCCGCCTTGCATGATTAATGTACGCTTTAATCTTTGACACGTGTTCCAATTTCGATTTTTTTTTATTTGAATCCGGATCGTGTTTTTTGCGGCCAGTTGCTACCGTTTTCGATACAGATAATTAAACATTTATTTTATTACGATTGTTAAAAAAAACGTAATTCATTTAGATAAAGCTGATAGTCCAATGAGTATAAAAACGAAGTTTTAAGCTTGTGCTCGTAATACAACCGGAAGAGCTTATGTTTTTTTGCAAAGTAATTTTTTCAATGCTTCCGTGTTGATCAAAGCGGATAGTTTTTGCGGCTCGTCATTTGTTTGTTAAAGGAACTGTCATTTGTCACATTAATTTATTTTGGTATTTAGCGTATTTCTTACTAAAACTTATCCAATTTCTAAACGATAACATTTCTTATGAAATGCTGAATGTATTGCATTTCCTCGTTGTAAGTTATTACCTACTAGCTTTCACCCACGACTCCGTTCGCGTGGAATTAAAAAAACAAAAATGAGTAGCCTATATGTTCTACCAGACTATCCTCTACATCTATACCAAATTTCATCGAAATCCGTTCAGCCATTTAACTCTAACATCCATCTAAACTTTCACATTTATTATTAGTATGATTAGAAAAAACCTATACGTCTCACTGGGAATGTTCTTAATTGTCTATGGTTGTCAAATGTTCAAATATGTCTGTAATTACAGCCTTATAAAGATCTATTTATATATGTTTGCTGTAATTACTCCTTTCTATTGCATACTACACACTGCATTGATAACATTGTAATATTTCACAACTGTATACGTTATTTTCATACACGTTTGAAATAAGGCATAAGCAGTACTTAATTCAATAATTTACAACGCACGTTTATTGTTTCGTTGTGTGCGTAAATAAAATGAATTTATAGGCGCAATAAAATCTATTGAATGCAGCAGCGCGCTCTGGCGGACCGAATGAGCAACTTAAATTAATTTATTATACTTTTGAATGTATACATTGTTTGTTCAATGTTTTTATATTAACGTAATGTGAATGCATGCAATATTAAACATGCGAGACGAATAGCAATTCTAACAATTTATTTACTAGCTTTGGTCCGCGACTTCGTCGGCGCGAAATTAATAAAAATCTAAGTGAGCCTATATGCTCTTTGAGACTACATCTATGGCAAACTCTAATGAGATCTGTTAAACAAACTACAAACACTAAACCATCTAAACTTTCGCATCTATACTATTATAATAAAGCGTAAACACACACTTCTTTGTTGCCTAAGATGTCAGCAATTACAGCATATTTTTGGATAATTCTTTTTTTAATAAGAAGCCCTACACTTACGTTACGCTTTAGGCTATATATTTTCACGCAATTGAACTTAGGAGGTGAATATTTTAAATAAAATTCCTAATGTGGGAAAGAGACCATGAGTTGCTGCCATCAAGGAAGCAAGATTGCCAAGGTTTGTCATGTCATGTCATTTTGACATTTGCTATTGATAATTTGACAAATGTAAACAATAAAATAAAATTTTTATAATTTCATGCGGATGAAGCCGCACGGAAACAACTAGTTTATAATATTAGTAAGATAAGATAGTTTACATAATAAATGGGATCTTACATCTATGTACACCGAAGTACACGTGAGTTTAACCGTGATTTTTAATTGTTGAAATGTTTACTTATTTTTGTATTTAAACGTTTCAAATTTTGCCATTTATACACGTACTTCACAATATTAAATTTGTCGTTAAGTTTTCCTTTTTTATTTCAAACAAATCGTATACATTTTCGTTTAAAAATGTGCTATATAAATATTTTAAATATCGTAGTTTGTAAGCAAGTAACAGTTCATTGACCTCAAGAGACGATAGCTCGACTGCTGGTCACCAGAAAGTAAACAATGTTTGAGTCAAGGATGCCTCGCTTGCTTGTTGACTAAATTGTTTACGAATTCCTATACAATTAGGACGAGACGCATTTACCACGAATCTGTTTTACTTTTTGGGATGACAACTTAAATCTTTACTTAAACGAAGACATAGTAATTTGATTCCGTATCTTGCAACTTTCAGTAAACGATAAAATTGACGTAAAGAGTCCGACAATTTCATAGTTACTTTAACATCCAGGTAGTTATCGCGCCATCTCGAGTTCGTTTCGTCCATTTTTTCTCAAGATCCGTTCGAGTCGTCGGTTCTGAATGGTCGACGATTTACGGCAGACTTCGCGTCAACAAAAACCGAATCTTTTTCTTCTTTTATTTTCATTTCTTTTTATTCGAAATACGAACATGACTGGCCATTCATAAAAGTTGCTTAAATTCTTCTTGTTATTAAACGATTTGTGATACGTTTCATAATAAAGTTTCTACTCTATGACCTAAGACGTAAAGTTTACATTTGTTTGCTTATATTGCAGTTTTATGTTCATTTTTATTGCATCCAAATGGTTTATTTAGGACGGGGATTATGGGTGCATTGATGTGTCAATAGTATTAACAGAATTATTTGTGGTTTGACGAAATTTTTGAATTTAAAAATAAATGCCCGGAGCTTACTTATGTTGAATTTTACTATCTATCTATCTATATTTTATATCGGTTCTTTGTTAACAATTGATAATACTAGTCTATTTCACTACAAAAGTTATTTTTAGTGTAAACATCCATCGAGACAGTAATGTAACTATTCCCCAAGTATATTGAATAGAGTCCTGCAATTAAAAATGGACATAATATCTGTAAATAAAGAGATCTGGTATACAAATAAAAATGTAATTCAAGATGTAATGCAGGTAATGAGGCGTGTAAAGTCAAACAAAACTGGTAACTCTCAGGGCAATATCACGTATTGTTCTCCGACAGGCCAGAGCATCTCAAAGTCTCTGGAATAAACAAACACACGCTTCTGCATCCAACGGAAGCGGAGATCGTAAAGTTATGTTTTGTTCACGAGCTCTGGATTATCTTATGTGAATCGCTTTGTTTCTTGTTCAGGATTTGATTGGCATTTATCGTCTAGCACGGTTTATTTAGTTTTAACCTTATCATAATCTTACTTCTTACTAATATTATAAATGTGAAAGTTTAGATGGATGGATGTTAGAGTTTGTAGCCTAAACAGCTAAACGGATCTCGATGAAATTTGGCATAGACGTAGAAGATAGTCTGGAAGAACACATAGGCTACTTGATCTTTTTTCAATTCACCGCCGACAAAGGCGAAAGCTGTACGTAATTATAACATACTATACTAACGGCGAGACGTATGAGAAGATAGGCTTTTATGTTTATTATAATCACTTCACTTATTTCGTACTAGTTGAAATATTTTATTTGCCTTATAAATGTGATTTAATATTTTGCCAGTTTTTGTCTTCTCTTAGGAAATGTAACATTAGCTGTAGTGCCTATTAAAATAATTAACCGAAAGATTTGTTCTTCAATAGAGTAACATATATTTTTTGAGGTTAGTTTTATAAAAAGATGGATTAATGGATTTAATCTGTGAGGATTAATCCAAGTATTTCGAAATAAAACGTCGAAGTAGTTTAAGAATTCTGCGACTTCGGAAAACTGATATTAAACTGTATTTGTTAAACGTTGTTATGTCTACACGGATTTTGTCACATTTTATATATAGAACGATCAAACGATCTTAGAAATGTCGGTTTGTCTGTTTTAGCATTATGACGATGATTAGTGTCTGTTTGTGTTAATAATTTATTTTGATACTCGCTGTTCCCGTGCGGCTTTATCCGCATAAAATTGTGAAAATTTTATTTTATTGTTTACATTTGTCTAATTATTAATTGCAAATGTCAAAATTACATGACATGATGACAAAGCATGTCAATTTTGCTTCCTTGATGTTGGCAGCAACTTATGGTCTCTTTCCATTAGGGTTTTTATTCAAAATAATTACCACTTAAGTTTAATGGCGTGAAAATATATAGCCTAAAGCGTGACGTAAGTGTAGGGCTTTTTATTATAAAAAGGATTATTCAAAAATATGCTGTAATTGTTGCTATCTTAGGTAACAAAGATGTTTACGCTTTATTATAATAGTATAGATATATTTCTTCACGTTAATCCAGTTTTTAGAGCCTCGCTATTGCTACAACTTAAAGTTGATTTCAGAGATATGTATTTTTTTAAAATTCAGGTATTAAAAAAAAGCTTTTGATAATGGCATGGTTGAGACCGATCTACAGATCGTTACAAAATATCTCATACTTAAAACACGAGTACGGTAGAATCTTTTATTTTATCAAAATGTAATTTCACTAGAAACAAGGGTTAAGACATTTCTGTCGGAGTCCGACAGAATGAAGGATTTACAAAAATCTGCCGAAGCGACCCCTAGTTAAGGGCCATAAATCTTGTCCGGATCTACCTCGTTACCCTCATTTTTAGCTACTGTAATATAACGCTTATTGTGTTGAGATAAGATGCAAAGAGTTCCACTTAAGTTAATGTAATTCCCTGTTGCCGCTCAATTGTCCGGGAAGACTGATGGCGATGTAATTGTCGGTGTGTGGAGCACTTCTTTTTCTTTGTAGATTAATAGATTTATGTTCACTGTTTGTGTCAGACGTAACATATAAGATGTTTGAACTGACTATACTAATATTATAAAGAGGAAAGATTTGTATTTTTGTACGTATTGAAATAACAAAAACTACTGGACCGATTTCTTTCTTTCTTCATTAAAAGGTATGTTATCAGTGAGTAATATAAGCTTATGTTTATTGTACAAAGGTTTTTTATTTTTTAATTTCACGCAGGCGAAGTCGCAAGCAACTGCTAGTATTATTTAGATACCTTGTAAGTGTTCATTTTTCTCTTATATATTTTGCTTTAAAGTTGTCTGACATACAAATGCTATTTTGTTCTGAATGTTAGAATATGCAGAGGACGAATTATTTATGAGTTTTAAAAAAAACTAAACAACAAATAATTTATTTGTAACTATCTGTTGCTCGCGACTTCTCCCGCGCGATATTAAAATATAGCCTATACTACTCGCAAATAAATTACCTTTCTAACGGTGAAAGAATTTTTAAATCGGCTCAGTTTTTGAGTTATTTCAATACATACAAAAATACAAATCTTTCCTGTATTCAATATTAGTATAGATGTACGCACAAATATAACAAAATTAAATAAAAAAATCGCAGCGTCTATAGTTTGTATAGACGAATTGTATTGTTTCTTCATATATCTTTGATTATGTTCGTCCGAGCGCGCCGAGGGGGTAGGGGAAGGGGGGGGGAGCACTCATTATGTCCGTCCTGGATCTTGTTGATTGTAATAACATGGGTTTGACTGTGACCGCACCTTGACAATGTACAGACTGCAGCAAAGATGTTAAAAAAATATATTATTGATGTCACCGAAGAATAGTGACAGCGACAATGAGGTATTAGTAACCTGTTTATTGTATGTATAACATTTCTCGTAATTTGTTTAATTGTAAAATTATTTCAGCCCGTTTACCTCCTGTCTTTTGGCAATTCGCCGAAATGTTTGCCACTTACGAATTCGTCCACTGTCTTCCTTGTATTTAAAATACGTTTTATGTTTTTTATATTGAAACTATTCATTGTCAAACTACATTTTTATATCATATGTATATTAGGAACTTACGAAATCAGTTTATTTGAAGTGAAATTATATAATTATAAATTAAATTACTACCAGATTTAAAACAGCATTGAAAGAAATAATTAAATGCAAGTTGACGAATTTTATAATAAAATTGTATTGCGTATTTCTAATAATTTATTTACCATTTTTTTCCGGACTGTACCCGGTTCCGGGCTATGCGCCGCGCTGCAATCATCGGTCCACAATCCCTACATTATTATTGCGTTGCGTTCGCAAAAACACTAATAACCTATTGTTTTGTGAATGGAGAGAAACAATCTGTTAGATTCGCGACGGAAACGTTTTTAGGAGACGATTTGTAATTGTACAAAGTCAATTCGTCGCGCGCCACGAACGGCCAGCTGTTATAAAAATAATAACCTCTTTGTTTCCAAATCAGCTATTAAATGAAGACTATATATTGTATTTGTTTCATTTGTGTCAAAAAACAATTTCATTGTCCAAACTAAATGTTAGTTGTGTTACGATTGCAGAGACATTCAGCTACTAATAGATGCAAATTTATTTTTGTTACTGGCAATGTTCGGAAACTGGCGCGCTTTTGTTTATCTGTGCGCGACAGCACGCGGGAAATGTCGTGCATAGTGACGTTTGTTTATGGTCTAGAGTTTGAAAGGTCATTGACAGTTTAGGTTAGCATTTAGAATTATTGTTTTGGTTTACATTAAATGTAAGAAATCGTTTTGCTGTAATCACGTAATAATGAAATGTGGTTGGAAATATTTGCACATATGAGAGTAATGTCACGCGACGAAGCCGAGACATGTCAGTCTGGCAGAACGAATGGTACAAAAAACAACGTTGTCTATGGTATAAAAACAACATTGAATGTATGGTGCAATTAATAATTTTAAACGTTTTTAGTATTTAGATGTTTGACGCGTGTGTGCATTTATAAAAAATAATAATAATTAAATCTACTGGAAAATTATAATTTAGAAGTTCTGTTTTTAATATACTTTTAATTGATAGAGTTAATATAGTGTTACATTAGGAACTCACTCCCGCTACCTCCTATGACTTGTACCGTACTCTTTACCGCTTTTTTGTGTTTTGACAGGTGTCATTACAAAAGCAAAGAGCCGAAGTGTGTCCCCGTGTTTATTTTTAGACTGAATATTTTTTTATTATAATGTAACAGTGAAAACAGTCGCTACCTTCTTTTACTATACTACTGTTAAACTCTTAAAAACTTAAGTTATTAATTTTGATAGAGTTAATATAACTTAGCAAATAAATATGCAATATTTCATATATTTTTTCGTTTGTTACAGGTAACACCGTCTACAGCATAAGTAATTTAATTTATGGTATGTTTTAAAACCATTGGATATGTCTCAAATAATCATGAAATGAATTAGTAATTTCAAGTTACTGTAACTTCATCTCTTCTATACAAAGTTAAGCATATTCAAATGAGTTTGTTAAACGTGAATACCGATAGCTACTCACAACCACTTTACAGTTACCCATCACTAACGAGGAGCCGGACAACTGCACTTAGGGCACTTATTAGCACCAAATCTCTGTTTGTTTAGCCAAATACAAAAGTGACAATCTTAGTACAAGCGCACTTTGACTAAACTGACGCATATATGCGACTGTCGATTGTTTCGCAACTCAACTATTTATTTGCACAACTAAAAGAATAATGTGCGCACTTCTATACAAGGTCATAGGAATCAAAGCGAGACAAAACAGTTGTGCGTTAGTTTAGTCGCAAGATAATATTTAATACAACTGCTTTAAAAATAATAAAACAATTCACATTATAAATGTTGACGGTCCGAAATAAACTTCTTCATAACACAACTTTAAATGTTTCAGTTATTTTTATAATTTACGTTATATCCGGATTAATCAATTAGACTAAAAGCAATCGAGAAAATTCATTATTTCTTTTTAACAAAAAACATTTCCCTCGGGAACGCAAAAGTATCCCGAACGGCCCATTAAATCTGTCATCGCCTTCCCAAGTCCCCGACTTGTACCTTGTCATTGCCACCCACTGTACACTCCCGACTGTACACCAGACCGTAAACAAGATGTTTGGCTTACAAACTTTCCGACTTAACATTAACTTAACTGATAACTTTTGTCCTACGTTTTATCAAATAAAAACTTTGAAGATCCAAACTTTTCTTGTTACTATCGCTTACTTGAATTTTCGTTTATTTTAATATTTAAAAGTCTTTCCTTCATGCGACTGCACGGGCGTTTAAATAACGCTCGGTATTGACGCTTCCTTAACGCTTCTCCCTCCTATGAATGCTCCAAATCACTCTTGTTTCGTTCGCCAAGATCAAAATATAATACTGCAGGATAAATAAGTATCGCACTGGGAATATCGTATGAATTAAAAAAAAGGAATTTGTATTTTTCAACGTTTTTTAAACGCGCGTTATAAAAGCGCACTTGCGAAATGTGGCGTAATCTCAATTAATAGTTAAATGGTTGAAACTTCGTAGCATTATATCTTATTAAGATAGAAATAATATTCCAATAAAAGTTAATCCAAATAAATATGTATTGAAATAGATTATAGTATTTATTTTTTAATCCGTTAAATGAATTCTATTTAAATCTATACTAAAACATTCCTATATTTTTATTACTCCAAAATATACAAAAGGGGCAGTGAACGTACACATATCAACAACTAGGTACTATTTTATTTTTATTTACACTTTATACTGTTGTTTGTATACTGTGTACATGGTCCCGCGTTTACGTAGTCTGTGGCGTGCGACGTATCGTTAGCAGCTAATAAAGCGCTTTAATAAATTTGTAAAGAAAAGCTAAATGTGACCACTCGCCTTCGGCAGAAATCTATTTTCGTTCGATAAATGATATTTTTAAATTGATATGTGACTCAGATTCCTTAATTCTACTTTAAACATAGAATTAATTGTATCTTTGATAATGTGCAAAACCAATTTGTTGATTGCACATTGTTTTTAAATTAAAATGAAAGCCAAATGTCATCTGTCACCTGCCAGTTGTCATAAACCGCGCGTCATATTTTCGATCAATTAACCAGTCACGATGTCAGATGGCTACGGACGTTTAAACGATTATTTTTGTTTACCGTTAACATCGATTTGCACTTTAATTAAAAAGGCAATTGCGTTAAATATTTTTACAGGAAGCGAATAATTGAGTTTAAATACAATTTATTCAATATATTAAATCGAATTTAATTGTTAAAATTTAGTCTTTTTCTCTTACATGTTCCGCTTCAATGATAACGTGAGAATAACTTGAAACAGAAGATGTTTTACCATCTTGTTTTTTAAAAAAAGTCGTCAACATTATTCTGAACAGAATCGATTCTCATCTTAATATTAATTTAAGGAACCTTAACCAAAAAGGAAAACTGAAATCGCGCGCTCGATTGTTTGTTTTTAAAGGTCTTTTTTCGAATGGTGATTGATGAGTCTCAGGCGCGCGGAGACTGCCAATGAAAAAAACCCTCTACCTTAAATATCAATTTTTCATTTTGATAAATTCCATTTCGCTTGTATGCACTTTTTCCATCGCATTGCTTGTTGCGATTTTATAAACTTTTATTCTTATATTTTTTTGTTGTTTTAAAACGTCTGTATCAGCCATTCATGTCAGTGGCCATTATTTCGCGCTATAAATAATGTCAAGATATTAAACCTTTTTTTATCAATGCGCTTTGACGTTGTCGATGGCCGTATACTGGCTGGTAATTTATTTTTTATTTTAACGTAATTTAATGCGAGAAAATGTTTCGCCCATCTTTGGACTTTGTCGGAAGATTTACTTTCATATTGATTGTGTTAAACATTAAAAAAAATTGTTTCAGTTTCTTTTATGAAGAAAGCGGTTTTTGTATAACTAAAGAGAAAATCGTACAATTATTAAATTAAAATAATTTAAATTATATTAACCAAAATCAATTCATTTGTTTTTATGTTTCGTTTATTTTTTTTTGGCCAGTAAATGGTGTTTTGAATTCACTTTATTTTTTTATTTGAATTGAATTTATAGCACTCAAAGGCATTAGATGTACACCTTGTCTCCTAGACTTAGTAATTTGTCTATCTTTGTTACTTGTATTCTAGTAATCTTGCTAACTACCAATCATTTAAGTACAGTCGTTAATATCCTTAATAACATAAAGTTAGCTGTCATTGTAAACATCGACTTCAATGGAAATCGATTTGAAATAGACTGCGAATTTGAATCGATCAATCGAATGGTACAGACATCGGCCGCTTTGATGTGACGCAATGCTTCGATCAAAGATTTCGCGCGTCGAATGAATACGCCAGAACTGGAGATTATGCACTTTATTCATAAAGTTATTTAGTGAATTCTTGAATAATTTACATAATTAAAACTACTATTATATGGCTAACACTCTTGTCTATTTTTCCAGTGGTAACACCGACTAGTGCCGACCCATCGTGGCTTCATTTTCAGTCAAAAACCAAACTAGTTAGTTAAAAACCCACAAAATGGTTTTATTCAAAACACAACAAAATAATACTTCGTCCTTAAGCATAAAATTAGTAATAATTGCTAAAATTGCCCGTTATTTTTTTTATAATATCAATATATTTTTTATTAGTTAAGTTTATGTAAATAATGCATTATTATAACGTTTAAACAGACTAACTTTAAAGGTCAATTTAAATTAGTATAATGATATCCGTCTGGCAACATTATAGTTTTTATCTGTCTGCATCGAAACAGTTAAACCTCTGTAGTGTGCTATTAGAATAATTATATCACTAACCTTGACTTGACTTTGAACTCTTTAAATTAATAATGACTAGCTATTGCTCGCGACTTCGTCCGCGTGAAAATAAAAATAATAAAAGATATAGTCTATATTGCTCATTGATAACGTAACTTTACAATGGTGTAAGAATTCTTGTAATCGGTCCAATAGTTTTTGAGTTATTCTAATACATACAAAATACAAATCTTTCCTCTTTATAATATTAGTAAAAAAATAAAGATAAACCTCTGTGGGGTTTTATACACAAGAATAAATACTTTACCGAATAATTAAAGGTCGTAGGCAGTGCTCATAATTGAAGATTTCTTTCATAGATCATTTAAAAGATCGAGTACATTTTAGAAAACTGTTTTTTTATATATAAAATATTGGTAGATTTTTGTTAATTTACTGACATTTCTTTTAACCATTCCAACTAAGCTCTAGGCTTGTGCTAGGAATGACGGGATTCGAACCCTCGACCGCAAGATCGGTAGTCCGTACCCCAAACCATTAGGCTATTGTTTTGTAGTGTATTTTACAAACATTGGCGAAAGTGGGCCCGTAATATGGCTATTTATAGTTCGTCGTCGATTTATCGAATTTGTGTATGATGTAACACTTAAAAAAACAACAAAAGAAGATAAAAACGGTATCATATGTAGGCAGTCCCAAAAGTGGAATGCGCGGAGCTTTATGATTTCATTGTGCTTTTGTGTCGGCGACAAAAGGGCGATGTGTCGGAGATAAGGTCGCTCGTACACAGATAAATTGCCAGATAGCGTCTCGTGTGAAGCTATCAACATTTGGGCACATTTCGTGCGTTTACACTGATCTGGAGATTTGACGCCGACGAGTTTGACGCGTGATGTCTTTTTTTCGTATTGTAGGAATCGCCAAACATAACACATAACGCTAAATATGTATTCACTAGCTGATGTCCACGACTTTATCTGTCCATGCTGAATGCTGAAAACATGAAATAACAAAATTGGATTGATTGATACTGGATGGATTGCGTGAAAGGTGACATAATCAAAAAGGGAGTGATGACTGAGATGACGTATGATAGAGTAATTTGGAGGACAAAAACCTATTGTGCCGACCCTACGGGAGTAGAATAAGGAGGGTGATGATGATGATGAAATAACAAAATTAACATATCCTGTACCGTAACTATTTTCGGGATCAAAAGTATCGTACGTGTTCTTCCAGACTATCCTCTACATCTATGCCAAAAATCATCGAGATCCGATCACGGTTTAGGCCACATCTATCCATCTAAACTTTCGAAATTCATAATATCATTGAGAAGTAAGATTGTTTAAATTTCTTCAGACCTGATCTTTACTTATTTTAAAAAAAGCCGTCTAAGTTTTCGAGCTTATTAACTGCACAGGTCCACAGATAATAGCAATAAAAAAATAGTTCTACGAAACTATTATATAATATTCGATAAAGGCTTAACTCAAACTTAGTATAAGAGCAATATACTACATGCCTGTAAGCAATTAAATCGGACCGTTTAAGTCTTAGTCAAAAGTTATCAAACTTTGCACAAACCTCAACAATAGAGTATAGAGTTTTGAAACTGCGGTATTACATATGTTTCTGAGAAAGCCATTGAAAGGGACGATCATGTACGGGGAGGTACGCGCGAATAAATAAGTAAGAAGAAAACCTAAACAACTTTTAATAAAAATTTACAAATTAAGAAATATACGTACAATTCAGACTAGCGTTGTGACATCTTAACGAAGACTACTTCAATTATTTCCAAAAGAATTAATAAAAAAATATACATTCTTATTTTAAAAAAGGATTAAAAAAAAACACAAAAAGGTTTATTGCATCGCCAACAGCCATATAAAACAAAAGAAACCGTATTGATTTCTATACTTGAATCTTCCTTTCTTAAGTGTGGGCGCACACCTTTGACAACTATCCCACAACTGCTGTCGATTGTCGATTGTTTCGCAGCCAATTCAACTGTTTAGTTGCACAACTAAACATCGAGTAGTGTACTTACTCAAAGGAATCAAAGCGAGACTGAACAGTCGTGCGATAGTTTAGTCAAAGGTGTGCGCTTTTACTTTGATCCTTGAATTATCTTGAATACTACATTGAATAGTAAACAACGTAGGTGTAATAAATAACGTAGGCGAAACTTTAAACTATTTTGATATAAAAATTACTTAGATGTCTTCGGTATCTTATTTAGTTTTATTTTCCACCCACTTTAATATACTTATCCAATATTGATATATTTTTACAAGAAATTTATAATTTATGAACGATTTTATTTCTACTCAGGGATCTATTGTTAGGTTAGCTTATTATACTACTTGTGGTATTCTTGCAATTTTCATTGCATAATAAATATAAAAAAACTTACTGTTGCTCGCGACTTCGCAAACGGGACATTAAAAAAATATATTAAAGAATTTTTGAAATTGACCCAGTAATTTTTGAGTTATTTCAATACATACAAAAATATGACTCTTTCCTCAATTTAAGTGTAAATAGTTTAAACTTTTTTAAATAAACTATGAATTCCTTATTAAATTAACGTAATTTTCATCATGTACCTTTTTTAAATGGAGAATTTAAAAAAGATATCACAGAGCAGTGGTTGCCAATACGGAGTACAACAGCAATATCGGTTTACACAAAGCGACCGATATTGGCACGAGCGAATATAAAACCACTGACCATGGCTCTGCTTTGATTCGCTATTCAACTGATAGCCTTGTAATGTAGAGAACATTTCAAATTTCAGCAATAGAAAGTGTAATATAATTCGATAAATACTGCGGTGCCCTAATATTATAAAGAGGAATGATTTGTGTTTTTGTATGTATTGAAATAAATGAAAAACTACAGGGCCAATTTTAATTCTTTCACCATCTTAAAGCCACGTAATCATTGAGTAACAAAGGCTTGGTTTTAATAATTTTATTAATTCTACGGGGATGAAGTCGCGAGTAACAACTAGTATAAGATCCTTGTATCTGTCTTGTCATATTAAGACAAAGCAAGATATATTTTAAGTGTCCTTTACTGTGCGAATTAAAATTTTCTAACAAAACTAATCGCAATAATAGTTTACCGCTACCTAGGTTAATCGAATATTCAAAAGCCAGTATTAAAAAATCAAGCCAGTAAAAATAATTCAAATTGCTTAATCTACACCTAGCAGTAACGTTACGCAAACACACACGACATCCCATATCTTAAGATTGATCATTCTCCACTCTGGTATTCGGCCAGACGACCGCTGTTGGGCTGCTGGCCGCTTGTATAATCTATGCTCGTGTCTCACGTATTAATTTGTCTTGCTGTCATCGCAACGTCCTCGTGACGTCTAGGATTAGAGTGAGGTGGAACAACTGTTCTTAAAGAGGCAAATATAGAGATTCTGTAAGTCTTTAGTTAACTTGTGCTGATCAAAGATTGGATTGGCTCGTTATTTTGTTGTTGCTACTATTAAGTGAAAACATCTAAATAATTATACAATTGAAGTATATTTGAAAACAAAGGAAACTCTTTAGTTTTTATCAAAACATTTTTTGATAGACCACTTTAGCAAATCGTTACTTAAAATATTATTTTAATCTGAGTAGATGTATCTTGTAACTTGGGCCACACGTCAAACAGGTTCCAGTCGCGTGGACATATTACCGCGGCGACAGGCGGAGTGTGCGCTCATTGACACCTCTCTCCAGTTATAACTAAACTCAATTAAACTAAATGCTATTCAATTAAATACATTGATACATATCAAATGTACTAGCCAGTTCACGAGGCGTAACACTTCTACTTTCATACTTATTCTTTGACAGTTGGGGACTTGTTGGGGAACCCTTCTAGTTTTATACTTATTCTTTGACAGTTCATGTTGGGGAACGCTTCTAGTTTTATACTTATTCTTTGACAGTTCATGTTGGGGAACCCTTCTAGTTTTATACTTATTCTTTGACAGTTCATGTTGGGGAACCCTTCTAGTTTTATACTTATTCTTTGACAGTTTATGCGTGCGTTAGCGCGGTATTAAAAAAAAAAAACTTAGTAAGTAGCCTATGTATACATCCAGGTTATGTTCCACACCTGTGCCAAATTTCATCGACATCCGTTAAGCCTTTTTGGAGATAAAGTAACAAACATCTATCCCTCCAAACTTTCACATTTATATGATTTTTCCTTTTCGCTATTCCCTTCGTTATTGAATTAACTCGTTTTCCCATGTCATTTAAAAACATAATATGCAATCAGCTAAAATGCTGTTTTGGTGACTAACCTTTTCATTTAGCCTGAATTTTTGGGCCCTTCGATCAATACTACGACGATTTAAGCCAAGTTAAGCAATACTCCTAAGTTTAATATTCCGCAAGAACACATAATTCATGTTACCTTAATCCAAAGATAAATCGTTTAAATTATCCTCGTTAATTAAAGCTACATTGATTCTGTCTTTAGATATTGAAGGAAGTATTCGATCATTGCAATTACTAAATATTGAATTCAATATGAAATCGAAAACTGAATTTCGACATAAATTACTAAAATATTTGAATTTAGAATATCCTTTGTGTGGCAATTGTAAAAACATTTTGGCAATCAGTTTGATTGCATCGCATTTTAATTGCGTTAAAATATTTTTAACAAAAGCATAAATAACTTTTAAATCCCTAATCGATTAACAAAGTGCACCGGGATAATAAACAATAATTCATCCGAACAGGTGTAGCGATAACAGCGATGTCGTTAAATCATCGCAATTTCAAAATGTCCGCTCGCGTTTACAAAATGTCCGCCGTTTTGGCGGGAATTAACGCGTGATCGCGTCGACCGCGGGTAAACGAGCGTCGACGTGATTCGATGCATCTTTTTGGACTATTTGAAAGGTCACTTTGTTCCGGTGAAATTTAATTATCGGACAATTAACGTTTTATTTGCGTATATTTTGTCGAAATTAATTTGCAATGCAGCCTAAAATGATGCATTAATTTAGGATTGTTATACATTTGTTGAAATTCTATTCGTTATACATTAAATAAAGCGCTTTATTCTTATCGTAATAAAACTAAAGTTCCTCGTATAACAGTTAAAATCGTAAACCAAAATAACTAGTCCCAAAAAAATCCAATTTGTATAGCGGCACCGATTAATGTGTAGCTAGAACAAATAGAGCGGCAAACAATAATATTTGTCTGTCCGTCCGTGCAGTGCAATATCAGCTATAGTTTCACACGAGGGTAGTGTAAGCCAGACCAATAGACATTGCAGTACTCATATTTGAATGTACAGTTTCAGTCGTTAAACTACTGCAAAGTAATTTAATAATCAAATAGTCTGAAATGTATGGATATGATGAAATTTTCAATACGTTTAAATTAATTTTAGTCTCTTAATAGTGCTAGTCGAAAAATAACTGTCTGATAGGTTGTACTGCAGTAACAACTGCTCTGTATTAAACTACCCTCGTGTGAAACTATCATAACGGATTGTTTGTGGCCGAAATGTTTTTGTTGCGTTGTGCGCTTATTGCCTGTGCCGGCAGCGCCCTCTGCCGCCTGCGGTCCCTATGTTATTTGTTGCGGCGACCAACATCCCCCTCGGATTGCATTGAGATTGATTGGTTGCTATAAAATTTATTTATCGTAGGTACGTTATGTATGAAATACATTGAAAAACTGCAGTTTTATTTTTTTTTGCTTTAATTGTTTTCATAAATTAATCAGTTATCCAAAAGTCTTGATAAATTTATTTTTTTATGTATTAATCTCATAAACGGATCATAATTCTCTCCATATATTAAATTCTGTCCTTCGTTACGTTTCGGGCACCTTAACCCCTTGCAAACTGCAGTCTGGCTATACTAATTTAATAACGTCCAATTAAGCTGGTCTCCAATTAAAACCGGACCCCTACCTATCTGAGCTCTAAAGCTTACTTAGGACATTGGTTTAAAACCGTTTCAAAACTTGATTCGATTAATCTTAATTTGGAATGCGTATAAAGTGTATTTATACGTCAATTAAATTTACGGATTTCTTTTATTTATGTTAATCAGGGAATATATCCATCTTACTATCTTACTAATATTATAAATGCGAAAGTTTAGATCAATGGATGGATGTTTGTTAAAGTTTGTAGCCTAAACGGCTGAACGGATTTCCATGAAATTTGGCACAGGTTTAGAACATAGTCTGGAAGAACACATAGGATACTTTTTATCCCGGGAATAGTTACGGTTCCCGTGGGATTAATTAATTTAGTTTTTTAATGTTTACTCGATAATTCTGCAACGGTTCAACATATCTTATTGAAATTTGGCACAGATATAAAACAAAGTCTGGAGTACACATGGGATAAGCTTCATCCCGAGAAATGTCCGGTTCCCGAGAGATACGTAGCTTTTTGTAATTTATATAGTTCGTATGTCTTCTAATACCACGCGGACGAAGTCGCGGGCAACAGCTCGTTTTGAATATTTCATTTAAAAAAAACTTACTTTAAAAAATCTTACTATCCTAACAATATTATAAATGCGAAAGTTTCAATGGATGGATGTTTGTTAGAGTTCGCCAGAATAGGGATTTTAAAATTTAAAAAAAGCAAAAGTAAGTAGTCTGTGTATTTTTTCAAACTATGCTCTACATTTATGCTAAACTAGCTGTTTCCGTGCGGCTTCATCCGCATGAAATTGTGATTTTTTTTATTATTTACATTTATCAAATGATCAATAGCAAATGTCAAAATACATGACATGATGACAAAGCATGACAACCTTGTTTCCTTGATGTTGGCAGCAACTTATAGTCTCTTTCTCACATTAGGGTTTTTATCCAAAATAATTACCCCCTAAGTTTAATGGCGTGAAAATATATAGCCTAAAGCGTGATGCAAGCCTAGGGCTTTTTATTAAAAAAAGAGTTATTCAAAAATATGCTGTAGTTACTGACATTTAGCTAACAAAGAAGTGTGTGTTAACGCTTTATTATAATAGTATAAATTAAATCGAAATCCTTTCGCATTAATATTAGTAAGATTATCAGACTAACGTCGTTAAATCAGTAGGTTTCGGTAGCTTTTGTTGAGGATGCTACTTAAATAGCACAACATCCTGTGCTGTTATTAATTTTAAAAGCAAAAAGCCGGACGAACTCATCAGAAGCACTAAGAAAGAGACAGTCTGCACCGTTTAGAAGTCATAATAATGTCTGGATGTACCAGAATGTTTATAACCGGGAATTTTAGCATCTGTACAAAAGTATTGCCTTCCTACTCATTCCCTTTGAGTAAACTGAGATAACATATGTATTGCCGTTACCCGTTACGTTTCTCTATTCTAGTTTTAAAATATATCTAGAATTTCGTTAGGTTTTTTTTTATGGGCAGCCTTTTGCCGCCCCGTCGTTCTGCCTACGGCGTAGTGAATCCAAGGACTTTATTTACAATCAATAAGAATAATAATAATAAGCTAGTTAGAATATTAAATATAGTCATAAATACATTTTAATATACATACCTATTTACAATTTAAAAAAATACAATAAATTACTATTACTACTAGGACTGGATTATGACTACATTTTAAAATAAATTTCGTTAGGTTAGCTGCCCCCTAGAAAATCGAAAAATGTTAAATAGATACTTCAAATTAGAATATTAATGGTATCTCTTAGATCTAGCTTAGATTATCGACTGGAAATGCCTATGCATTTTTAAACACTACACTTTGTACAGTGTTTAAACGTTTGAATTCTGTGAGTATGTATTTCATCATCACTTATTCTTAAGCACAGCAAAGAATTGTTCACACTCTAAAGCGAAATATATATTTATTTAATCAATATAAAGAAGAGATTGAAATATGTTTGAAGCGAATGACATGATCTAAATGCATCTAAATGTGATTGGTACTTTGACTACTGCCTTAATTTTCATACCGTGTCTTAAAACCTCCTAAGAGTCAGATCTTAAAGCTATATTAACGCATTATAACTTTAACAACAACAAAAACAACCGGCTTTAAAAAAAAGACAGTAAAATCACAAACCAAACCAAAAATAAAAAAGTACTTACAGTGTTAATTTTCGAGGTTATGTTGATCCTTATAAGTAGAGAAAACATCACTTAGCGATCAATCTCGCCCTTTAAGGCGTTATTTATAATACGTTATCACCTTCTGCGTTGTTTCCTTATTTGTTACTTCTTACCTGAGTTTCTGATCTTGAAGGAATCAAGGGAAACCATTAAACTATTTACTGGATAAGGCAAACACATCAAATCGCAATAAATCAATGTCAATCTTCAATCAAATGTAAACAAACTGTAAGGTAAATGTTTCAATTCGCGTATTCGTACATAAAAAGGTTTACATAGCGCTTGTATACAACCTGTACGAGTTAAAATAATACGCACATTTAAACATTTATACTTTGAAATGTTTATTTCCGAAAATACACACCTTTTTTTCCAAAATCAAAAAGAATTTTAAGCTATGAGTTTATATGTCAGCTGTAATAAAAAGATACTAAGATATTCGATCGAGTTTCAACATCGTGGTAAAACCGTAACAAATTGTAATGGTGTCGTTTTTCTGTAATTAATTCCATATCAGATCTGAGATGAGATGTTATCTTGTAAAAACATAGTTTATATCCTTTGTACGTCCATAAACGGTTCCTTGTAATAAGTGCTATGGAAACTGGTTTAAGTTCTTATAATTGTTATTAATTTATTGTTGTTTTATGATCAAATTATCTATAAACGTGTTTATAATTGTTCATAATAAATGTTTCCCACAGACCTTATACACTTGCATAAAGATAGTTCGTAAATCTATTGATTTATAAAGACGATATTTAAAAATATATATATATTTATGGGTACAAAAGTAATAAAAACATCAGAGCAACAAATCTGAAAACAAAAGAAAACTTTCGTTCGGAATTCTATCGGCATTCCAAATTTAAAATGTTGGAATATTAAAATTGTATCTGTGGAACCAGTCGTGTGGTCGGCAGCTGGCGGTAACGGTACGCGCGGCGCTAGTGTGCGCGAGCGCGGGAAGCTACGGCCAAAGATCAGATACGCGTAATGGCCGCCAATTTTGTATCTTCACGCTGGCCTGTGTCGAGTGAGGTGCCTGCTGTATCGATAAACATCTCGCTCGGATCCTTACCTAATTATGGTGCTTTGGTTTAAAAAATAACGAAAATACATATTCTTATGGATATTTATGAACTAAACGATATGGTAAATTGATTAGTGCGTTCCTTTTCACAAACATATTTTTTATAAATAATAAATGCGAAAGTTTAGAGTGTGTTGCCTAAACTGCTAACGGGATCTTGATGAAATTGCTATGTAGAGAATAGTTGGAAGAACACATAGGCTACTTGCTTTTGCTTTTTTATTCTGCGCGGACGAAATCGCGTGCGAATGCTACTCTTTAATAAATTAGACTAAACATTGATAACTTACCCGTACCAGTGTACTCTAAGAGCTTAAGTATCCTAAATATAGCTTGGGAGTTACTATTAGAATAGTGAAATCTTTGTCAACTGCTTTGTGGCACAGGTGATAGCTTAAATTTTATCAACTATAGATACTTCATTACTCGATGTTGAACATTTGCTTGCATAATCAGGTAAAAAAATTATCATATTTGCGTTATCACAATACAAATAATTTATGCGACAACAATCGTGTTTAAACATCGTATTCCCGAGCCGTAGCAATAAATTTACGGACATCTTTTTCCGCCACACTATAAAGCAAACGCGCAAACCCTTCCCGCCAGTTAAATTGTTTCGATGGTCGATAATGCGACCGCCATTTTGTTTTAAATGCTTTTTAATTGCCAACATGCGAGTTGCTTTGTCCAAATATGCCCGCGGGAGAGTATTGCAAATGATGTAGCTACTGAATCCGTTATTGTGGTTGTACAATTAATATTTCACGGACAACGAACTAAATAGGAATTAATGGCTTTAAAAGTAAAATATTTCTTGCTAAATTGCACATTCTATTTCTTTCTGTTTTTCATTTAAAAGTTTAGAGTTAAATTAAGTGTATCCTTGCACAGATAAATGACGTCTTAAATGTTGTTCTTTTTTTAAATTATAGATTGTATATCTGCAATGATTCCCACTACTGGTGTCGATTTAATCGTGGGAATAAGGGTTGGTCGGTATTGCTCTAGGCGAGATTTAAACTTCGAGATCTATACCCTGCGTACACTTAACATTCCTTATAAAGTACATTCAGATCTGTAGTGTTGCCATTATTATAAATATGTTCAAAATGCCACGATTTATTAACACGCGAGTCGCCCCAAGCTAAACATTGACAATAAATTTTACTGTACCAACGAGGGATTAGATTGCTGGAAAATTATTTTGAATTTATACGAATTATGTCTAAGGAATTTATCAGTATATACCATATTCAATTCCAGTTTGTTTATTGTTAAGATATATTAGTACTATAAAAGGTACAAATAACAAATTAAATAAAAATGATAATTAAGCTGACGGTACTAAACTTTGGATGACATCTATAATCATCGTTTAGTCTTTGCCAACATTCAAATCGTGTCAATCGACCAGCAGTCGCGTGTCTCGATGACAAGAAAAAAAAAACATTAAGGGCTTAGCGTCCCGCCATCACGAGTCCGCAGCGGCTGCGATTCGTGACTCGATTGTCTCGATGCTTGCGATTTATTCGATTTTTGTCTCTCGATCGAATGTCGATGCGTGGAGAATCCTTACCAAGTAATATGATTTATATTTTGTTAAAAGAGATGCAAATTCAAGATTTATGAGCCTTAAAATAATTTCGCATAATCTTAACTGACATTTCGTTAATTTCTTAAGCTTACATACAAAAGAATTGTAAAAAAACTGTTACGAAAATAAATATTTTAAATATAAAGACACTTGTACTCGTAGTTTCCAATAAAAGCTGTACCATTACGAATGCAAACTGACCAACAATGCCCATCTTTAGATCCATTGTTGTAAAACAAGAATTGTTTCCATAGAACGGTAAATATTTTCAATATAAACTCGACCTTAATTACTTAGACATAAGAAAGGCTTGGATTAGAAACGAGTCCTCTAATTGAACACGTATGTTACCTTCAGCTGGAACACCGGCTTTGCATTTAGCATTGTCCATTTTTACGACTGCGCCTTAATAGAAAGTTTATTGCGCACAAAATCAAAGAAATCGATTACTGTACTGAATTTTAAATCTTGCGTCTATAGACATTAGAGTCTATTTCTGCAAGTTATTTATTACTGCTAAGTTACTGATTAGCGATTCTCGATTTTTAAAATTTTGAATTGCTTTCTCGAAAATCTTACTATATAGTAGCCTTTATATTTCAAAATTTATCAACGCACCTTATACGAAACTAACATAGTTCTGAATATCGCGATCGCAGTTTGTTGTTCTGTAAATCTTGAGTCGACCACACACATAGTGAAGTCCCATCTCGGCCACCTGGTATTCGATTCGAGATAGGCATTTGAATCTTTTTAGTTTATTTTCTACTTATAGATGTATTAATCAAAACGAAACAATAAGTTGCAACCTTCAGCAATATAATAGCGTACATTTATAAAGTATGGATACTTCATATCAACGTAAAGTACGCATTAGTTGATGCAAAATTCCGAGCGTGCCGCAGGGTGCTATCCTAGGCCCCTACTCTATGTAGCGTACGTCTACAGCAGGCTGTAAGTCATGCAATCATATCATCTCGGCCAGTAATCACTGAGTTATTTTGTTTGCTGTGCACTTTAGCCGCGGGGTCCCTGCTCCAAATTATCAGTAAGGTAATTCTGTACAATTTACCTTATCGTGCTTCGCCTCTATTTTGCTATTTTTGCCTTGTGATTTATTTGTACGTAATAATATGTATTGTTATCTTCGCAAACATTGTTTGGATAAGCGGTAAGCGTATTAAATTATAAAATGAAAATAAATATTCAAAAGTGGAAATCTTATTCACTCTTTGTTGACCTGAGTCCGGTCTTATAAATCCTTTAAGGTCTGTTGTAAAAAAACAAATATCTGTTTTGTAGATGTATTTCTTTATTTATTTATCGGTTCAATTATTTGTTTAAAATCATATTATTCTTTCATTGTGTAAAATATCGTAAACAAATAGCTTATTAACTGGCTTGTTACGAAGCCTTTGATGCGGTCAATATTTTGCCTTCGACACACAGATAATCGTTTCCATCGCAAATATTTGTTAAACAAACAACTCGTTAAAGCGGATATTGGATCATTATCTGTTTTCAATACATTTGCGGACGAACATCATTTATGGTCCTTTGAGCCGGATATGTTATTTCATTTGAGGAAAATAAATTTAATAGTACCAAGAATCACTGGCTCTTTGCAACCTTGTTTAAAACCTCTGTCAGTAATATTTAATTACTAGAATAGCTACTAAATATATGCTTATTACATATGTATAGTTACGGAAATCCTCGCTGTTTCACTTGTAGAAAAAATGCTTTGTTTCTTGCAACGAGACAAACTCCGCCCCTTATTACAAACTAGCTGTTCCCATGCGACTTCATCCGCATAAAATTATAAAAAATTCATTTTATTGTTCCCATTTGTCAATCAATTGCAAATGTCAAAATAACATGACATGATGTCAAACCATGGCAACCTTGCTTCCTTGATGTTGGTAACAACTTATGGTCTCTTTCCCACATTAGGGTTTTTAACCAAAATATTTACCCCTAAGTTTGACGGCGTGAAAATATATAGCCTAAAGCGTGACATAAGTGTAGGGCTTTTTATTAAAAAAAGAGTTACTCGAAAATATGCTGTAATTGCTGACTTCATAGGCAACAAAGAAGTGTGTGTTTACGCTTCATTATATTAGTATAATGACCAATTAGGTAGCGGTGAGTTGAGCATACAACAGAATAATAACATAAAACAATTAGCCGGGTACCTCCGATCATTTTATGGAACAGACAAATTTAAAAGCTGTATCTCATTGGTTAGTGTTGACGTACAAATACGTGCAGCATTTAGGTACACCGCCAGATTCCCTAATTGTACTTTTAACTTTAGCATTTTTAAATTGTGAAGCTGTTTCTGTGAATTGCGATACAAAATAAAAGAGGAACTAAAAACGTGTTTAAACACATCAACTTTTCATGCGAGATATTCGCAACTAAAGCGCATTTCCATCCATCAGCGTACAATCTTCAATCTGCGAGCTGCGTTAATATTTCAAAACTACACCCACGTGAAATACGAAGCTACTGCCGTTTCGTTTTATCATTTTTATTGTCTGTGGTCTCGGTATCGTTCGTAAACATGAATGCACTTTTTATTAACGACTTTTATGTTTGTTTTTGCAATTAAATTGGCTTTTAACGAAAATTATATTAAAAAGACATTTTTAATGTTTAATTACTAATACATAAACTGGATATTTAACTTGGTCTTTTAATAAACAAAAGTATTTTTTATAGGTCAGAAAAATCTACATATTGCATGTTGCATTGATTTTTCTTTAGTAATCTTAGGTGCACCATTCGAAAAATTTATACAACTTGGTAAAAACAGCAAACATCGTAAAAGAACATTATCGAAACGAATCCAATACGCGAATAACAGTTTTCGTCAACGGTATTTATAACGTATCTCGATTAAATAACCGCCTGTTAATTCGGAACGCTCGTTCAACGGTTAATGGAAACTTGGTTACATTTTGTGATGAATGGTACGTTATAGATTGATGTTAGATGTACTTTATTCAATGCTAGCTTTTGCACGCGACTCCCCGTGATATTAAAAAATAAATAAGTTGCCTGTGTTCTTCAAGACTATGCTCTACATCTATGTCAAATTTTATCAAGATCCGTTCAACAGTTTCATTTATTTATACATTTATAATATCAGTTAGATTGTAGGATTACACGTAATATATTATACGTACGATATTTCCTAGTATGTTCACTCATTATTCTTTACTAAACTAGTATAATATTTGAAGTTTTTTGACTACAAATCACAATTTCAAATATGTTTATTTTGTAAAACGCCATCGATCACCAAGTATGTTTGCAAAGAGCTTATAAGGTTTCAATATTTCCGGCCGTCAATTTGTTAGTAAAATGAAACCTTGTACATCACAAATACCTTTAAAAAAATATTGCACATTTTTTTTCTTGGTTATTCAACAAGGTTCAAGTAATTAATATTAAAAACTTTTAAGAATTCAGAACGAAATCATAGTTAACTTTAATCTGAACTATCACTAATTAGTTAAAATATTAAATAAATTATGACACCCACAGACCCTTTTATTCTTACATTCATTAAACAATATCTAATTTAGATGATAATTCATTTAAGCTGAATGGCTGTATGTCGTCGATGCCATTTATCACTATTTAAAAAAATTAAAGCCGCGACCGCAGCGCCACTTAAGATGGCGGCACGAGTTATGACGCGCCTTCAAGCGCCAATTAATGAGTACCTTTCGCGCCCTTTTATTTATCACACGCTTATTAGTTACAAGAAAAATGTGTACAGCCAATTTGTACATTGTTATTTATTTTACCTTACGTGTAGTGATTGCATAAAGCATGCAGACGAATCCTTTTAAATTAAAATTAACAGAAGCATAAATGGAAATGTCAAATGATTACTGTATTTTTTTCTTATTTCACAAATATAAAAGAGAATCAACAGCAAGATAAGACAAAAATAAATGTATTTTTTTTTTACCTTTTGACTTAAACACAGTATTCAGGATTGCAAAAATAAAATTATTCAGAACTAGCTGTCGCCCGCGATTCCGTCAGCGTGAAATTAAAAAATCAAAATTTAGTAGCCTAGTATTTTTCCAGACTATCCTTAACGTCTTTGCCAAATTTCATCGAGATCAGTTGAGCCGTTTAACCTACAAACTCTAACAAACATCCATCAATCCATCTAAACTTTCGCATTTATAATATTAGTAAGATTAGTATGAAGTATTACAATGGACTTTAAGCTCAAATATGTTTCAAACATTAATGTATTATCCTGACACGTAGTTACAAATCCAATTTCGCTTCATTTGTCGGTTTTACTTATCTGTCAGTGTCTAGCTTAGAGCAAGCGTCGGCGTTAGATCCTTGTCTAAGCAAGGCTTTAGGTAATGAAGTTAGATTTATTCTAACACCGCTAAAGTAATAGATTTAATTTTACACACATGAAAGAAATAAATAGGATCTCTTATTATCTTATCTTTATCTCTTACGTTAGTAATCGAACGTAAAAAAAACATGCAGACAAATTAAGTACCTCCTTCTTTTGGGAAGTCGGCCAACATAAGGCATTTACATTTTAGATTTGACATGGTATTTATAGGTATGAATGTTTGAATGCGACTTAAGATACCATAAGTTACGTTTAAGTTATGTACTACTAGAGGTTAAATAAATTCTTCATGTACATAAATATTTTCAGCAACTTATCAGTGATTTAAAAAAGTTATGTACAACGTCGACAATTATTTACTTTTCCGTTAGGCACGTCTCGAACACCGTGACGATGCCCTGAGCATTGCCTTTCGTTCAACTAAATCCGCGACCATTTTATATTTAAAACAAATTGAACCTTACTGCAATATTATACAGTCTTTTATCCTTCGTATGTTATAAAGGTGCGTTTACAATCGGTTGCGTGGCGAATTAGGGCAGGACCGGAACGAATAAAACAATGACCCTTTACCCGGCCTTGACAGAGCGACGCGACGTGCTCACGAAGAAAGCAACAAACTCCCACGAACCGTATTACACGCGTATTGCTAGATAAAATATAATAAGTCAGACTCTTCGACCTACACATTACTGTATTACCTTTAACTAATGTAACACAGTTAAAGGTAGACGCCATAAAATATTTGCCAAAAATCAGTTAGCATTGCCTTGATGCCGCTGATGGGTTTGGAGTCTACTTAGGAAAGTCTATAGTCAATCACGCTGGTCCACTGTGGATTGACTTCATCACACTAATATTATAAGTGCAAAAGTTTAGATGGATGGATGAAAATTTGTTAGAGTTTGTAGCCTAAACGGCTGAACGGATTTCGATGAAATTTGGAAGTGGAAGAACACATAGACTACTCACTTTTGTTTTTGTTTCTTTAATTCCACGCGGACGGAGTCGCGGGCGAAAGCTAGTAAATCAATGGATCTACTTGTTAATATGTTCAGGTTGCATCACGATGTGTTTTATTTAAGAACGTCAGTTAAATGTGCATTGGATATTCGAAAATAGAAAAACACTTTGGTATATTGGATTCGAATCCAGGACTCGCAGATTACAATCTAAACCCCTAAACCATTGACGCTTATTACCTTTTTATCCTTACCACATTAGATTAAAAAATAATATTACCCATAAACACTTGGAAATCATTCTAACAATCTTTCCAAATTATAAAAATATAAAAAACAATTCTTATCGTAATATTATAGTAATAAATTAAAGATGGCGCTGGTATCAATTCGGACGCCATCTTACATTACGCTCTCTTTGCCGTGATTGTAAATTATGAACGAATTAAGTAATAAAAGTAATTGCTCTTTAATTAAGTGGAGCTTAATTTTATTACTTGATCGAGATAACTTTGCTAATTAAGTGAGGGAACGTTAAAATCTGTCCGGTCAATTGGAATATATGCGGTATTCAGGAAACATTATAAGATCTAATGTTACAATTTGCAATACTAATTAAACATTTAATTTTATGACTCTGATAAAGAATAATTCTACCCTTAAGGTTTTAAAGTTTGGATTTTTTCAGTATTTAAAACCTCATTTGTACGATTTCTCAATATAAAGTTGGAAACTAAGTAAAAATAGGTGAAAACCGAATGGTATACAAGGGACGGGAAGAGGAGTTGGGTACGGCAAGAAATAAGATGGGAAGACGACTTGAGGTCGACTGCCGGTCTACATTGGAGAAGAGATACGCAAGACAGAAAACAGTGGAAGAATTTGGAAGAGGCCTATTCCAAGAGGCACGCTGAAATTAGGGACATGTAACTCACCTATTTATGTCACTATATCTAATTTCAGAATAAAAGGCTATATAATTATTATAAAGTAAAAATAATAACGGCTTTTAGCATTTACAACCCACGAATAAGCTGATGAATGTTTTGTAAGGGAGAGATTATTGAAAAATATAATATTCGATTGTAACAACCGCCGCGTGGTGGCGCTGCGGGCGAAACATGCGTTCCATTTCAAGCAGAACTCAGACTCCGGTGCCCGAAGCTACACGATTGGAAACTCATTTTATACATGTAAAGAACAGGACCGCTGCAACCTAATTTTATCTGGTCTAAAAAATAAACAAGTTAATGATTCAACTATTGAGTTTTATATTTAAAATCTGTTATTTCTATGTTCTACATCTGTGCTTATTCGTCTAAATCTGTTTAGCTGTTTTGGAGATACGTACGAATCTAAACTTTTGCCCGCGACTCTGTCAGCGTAGAATTTAAAAATAAGTTGTCTATGTGTTCTTCCAGACTATGCTCTATATCTGTGTCAAATTTAATCGTTATCCTTTCAGCAGTTTAGGCGACAAATTCTAACAAACATCCATCTAAACATTCGCATTTATAATATTAGTAAGAAATCTCACGTTGTATTTTATAATAAATTCGCGAATTCCCTATTATTTTCATATCTAAATGGACTATAAATAACAATTAGCTTGCTATCCCATCGTCACCCACATACATGTTACCGCCCGCGGCGACGCGTCCGTAAATCTTTCTTTAACAACATTTCTCTGCATTTACATATATCTAATTAGCATGTATTAAGGGCTTATTGATATTGCATTAATTAACATACGAACATTTTGTCTTCGACGTATATTTTATGTTATTTATTAATATGGTACTTATAAATCGTAATTCCTAGTCGACAAAAACGGCTTAGAACTATATTATTGCATGTAATAACATTAGTGTTAGGGTAATTATATGTTGTTTAGACTTAAAAATATATACTTGTGAATATAAACATGTGTGAATTAAATAAATGAAACGCCTAATAGTTTCATGTGTCTAAGAATCTTATCTTACTAATATTATAAATGCAAATGTTTAGATGGCTGGATTTTTGTTAGAGTTTGTACTCTAAACAGCTGAACGGATCTCGATGAAATTTGGCATACATGTAGAGCATAGTTTGGAAGAACACATAGGATACCTACTTTTGTTTTTTTTTTATTTCACGCGGACGGAGTCGCGGGCAAAAGTTAGTATTTTATAATAATGAAAACCTAATTAGCAATAATTAAATTTCTCTATAGAATTTTTACGAAAGTATGAATAGACAAATGCTAACGATCGCATACTGAAACGGTATTTGAATATGTACCACCTTCGTAATTAGTAAGAGCGGATGTACACCTTTGACTAAAGTATCACACAACTGTTGTGCGATTGTCGATTGTTTCGCAGCCAATTCAACTGTTTCGTTGCACAACTAAACATCCAGTAGTGTACCTCCATATAAACTCATAGGAATCAAAGCAACTAAACAGTTGTGCGATAGTTTAATCAAAGTGCGCAAACTTTTAAGCGGAGTTTACAAATAACTAATTTCAATGACGAATCGATTCAAAATTTAAAATAAGTCATATAAATTATACAAAACTAGCTCCCGCCCGCGAAGAAAAAACAAAAGTGAGTAGTGTCCTTCCAGACTGTCCTCTACATCTATGCCAAATTTCATCGTAATCCATTAAGCCGTTTTGGCTACAAACATATAACAAACATCCATCTTAACTTTCGCATTTATATTATTAGTATGATATTATCTTAGAGATGTTTTAGCAAAAGTATTGCATATAGTTGCATGAAGAATTTAATTTAAATCAGAACTCTATCGTCTTCAATAGACAATAATAAATCACAGGTCAAAGAAGATATCCCGCGGCCCACGCCAAGCTTGTAATGGAGTCAGATAAATAAAATCCCCGACGGGAACATCCATCGTTATCGACTGTATATAGACAATATATTAAGTCGTAAATATATACGTAAATAAAACATAACTTTCACTTGTAAATATGCAGAGATAATAAAAAAATCTTATTCTTAAAGGTTTTAAATCTTGAAGAACTCATCATCATCATCACCACCAGCTTACTGAACGTCCCCACCGAGGGGCTCGGTGCCGACCCTAAGTTAGGGTCACTAGGCCATAGTCAACCACGCTGGTCCAATGCGGGTTGGTTGACTTCACACATATCTTTGGATTTCTTCGCTGATATGTAGGTTGCATCACGATGTTTTCCTTCACCGTAAGAACGTCGGTTTATTATGTACGTATGAAAATTCGAGAAATCAAAAATCACATTAATATATGGCGGGATTCGGACTAAAGACCTGTAGATTACAAGTCAAGTGCTTAAACCACTGAGCCACCGACGCTTTTACACTTACCCTTGTAGAACTGATGTAGCTAAAATAAAAGTTTAATTTAATTTTCATTAATATTATTAATGCAAGAGTTTGGATGGATGTTAGAAGATATCTCAGGAACAGCTCAACGGGTCTTGCTGAAATTTGGTACAAATGTAGAACATAGACTAGAAGCACAAATAGACTAAGGGTCTGTCCCACTACAGGCTGATACGGTAGCCTCCCAATCCGGTAATAATAACGAAGTAACGGCCCGAGCCGAGGCTCCTGAGGGAGCCCTCGAGCTTAGTTACTCATAAAAGAGGTTTAGGCTAAGCTTCACCTGCGCTCGGCCACCTCATGCCCGGTGAATCTGTAAATGCCTCTTCAAGGCAAACACTGACAACTCAGTCACAAAAAAATACAGGCTGATAGAGGCTTAGATGGCCTAAAAATGACGTCACCGTCAGATAAGATAACAAAAATCAATATTGCCATCACATATTTTACATGTCGGATTGTTATCAATATAAGAATTTGGACTGACACTAAGTTTTTATTTTAATTTTGCGCGGACGTTTTCGCAATAGCTAGTTAATACAGCTTAAATTTTATTATGGTTACTGGAACAATAACTCCTTATACGTATACAAAATAACTGCGTAAAATATTAGCAAGCATTAATTGCGGTCTCAACCAAGTCAAATGACATTCTCGCATTATCCGAATTGATTTACGCGCACAATTTCCGAAACTCATATTATTTCGGTATAACACAAAATGGCGATACTTTATCAAGATTAGTGTCTCGATGAGTTATTTTTACAGATAAGTGTTGGACTTTGATTCATCGATTTTTGTACTTTACTCGATATCGAGGTACCGCGTCTCGATTATTCGAATGATCAGATGTTAATCGAATGTATCGAGTCATTTTATTGCATCGGGTTTTTATTCGTATTTGTGAAATGTGTAGTGTTATACTTTTATTTAAGTAAGGTTTGACATTTTAAAATAATCCACAGTTGAGACTCAGAATATTTTTTTTTATTGAGGAACTGATAGTAAAAATAGTTTGTAATCTAGTTCGTCTGGATATCGTGATTTTAATTAATTTGATTTATATTTTTAATTTTATCTAAAACGTTTTATTTTGTTGCAGGTATTGGAATTTGAAATCATCTCGTACATGGTTTGCTTGAAATTTGCCTATAACTTTTTAAACACACAATTTTTAACAGTCGTGTCGTGACTATTTCGTTGTTTTCTCGTTTTCTATACATTTTTCTATTTCAGATCAGGCTTATGTAAAACTCATTTGATGCTTCTATTTTCAGTTTAATTAAAAAAAAAATCTTTAAAATAGACAAGTCCCTTAGTTGGAG
>NW_013525246.1:654419-663689 GCF_000836215.1 Papilio polytes | reverse complement strand
GCCCTCCACCCCGAGCCCTGCCCTTTGGCCCTCCATCCCTTCTTACCCCGTTTACCTCTTCACACCCTCCGTGACATTCCGAAGAATAATTATTAATGAACAACAAGTTGGGTGTATACTTTTTATCTATTTTTTAATAACAATTGTTGAAAGATATTTATGATAGAAAAAGATCTTAAAAGAGTCTGATATAAAAGTAGTTAATGGCTTAATATTGTAAGGACTTAAATATGCAACATCTTAAACAATAAGGCCACGCGTAACTCCAATTACATTAATATTTGGACGTCCGTCAAATTGTAAGCGCTTACGAAGTAAAGAGTTTAATGTTCGTTTCAATATTCGGCCGTAAATATTTTTATTCAGAATATATGATTCAAAATTCCTTATATTTAATCGCAAGGTTTATGAATAAAAACTAATCATAACTTTATTGATGTCTGCTGTGTTTCCACGTTACGCTGCCGTCAGATTCCGTTACAATTAGCGTGTCGGAAGTAATCTGTCAAACCGAAGCGATATGCAACCACTCCGATAGCTTACCTGTAGAATGTTTCCTAATGCTACATATTAAATTATATTGGTATATAAAAATACTAGCTTTCGCCCGCGACTCCGTCCGCGCGGATTAAAAAAAAACAAAATAGCCTATGTGTTCTTCCAAAATATTCTCTACATCTATACCAAATTTTATCTAAATCCGTTCACCCGTTAAGGCTACAAACTCTAACAAACATCCATCCATCCATCCATCTATCTAAACACTCGCATGTATAATATTACTAGCTTACGCCCACGACTTCGTCGGCGCGGGATTAAAAAAATACAAAAGTTAGTATCCTGTGTGTTCTTCCAGACTATCCTCTACATCTATGCCAAATTTCATCGAGTTAACAAACATCCATCCATCCATCGTAACTTTCGTATTTATAATATTTATATGATATATGATTAGTACGATTTGTTTCTTTTTTTTATAAACTTACACCAAATTTAAAAACAAAATATGTATAAACTAACTGTTGTTAACATTAAAAAGAAACTTAATTTGTTGCGTATGTGTTATTCCAGATTAGATTCTACATTTACGCTAAATTTCAGACAGATCCGTTAAGCCGTTCTGGAAACGTAGAGACAAACAACCATCCATCTAAACTTTCGCATTTATGTCAATAAGATTAAATGGTTTTACCTTATAATGCCACATAGAACTAGAATTTAATACTATTAAATTTATCTATCATCCGCATGTAATTATGAAAATTTTATTATATTGTTTACATGTGTCAAATAATCAATTGTACATGGTAAAATACCACTTACCTTACTATGGCAATTTTGCTTTTATGATTTTGGCAGCAACTTATTGTCTCTTTCCCACATTAGGTTTTTTTATCCAAAACAATTACTCCCTAAGTTTAATGTCGTGAAAATATACAGCCTAAAGCGTGACGTAAGTGTTGGGCTTTTTATTAAAAAAAGAATTATTCAAATATATGCTGTAATTGCTGACATCTTAGGCAACAAAGAAGTGTGTGTTTACACTTTATTATAATAGTATAGATATGCAGTCATAAATAAACTGAAACAAATATCATTACGTACATGTCTATAACTTCAAGTGAATTAACTTAATCCCGCTCAAGTTGCGGTACTTAGATAAGCTAAACGGCGGGCGTTTAGCTTAGCGCATTACAAGCTATAACTTAACCGGTTCATAAAGTTGTCCGGCTCGCAATTATAATGTATCCATTAACGATGCTCGCGTTGAAATCTAAGTGTTAGTTAAGTGACAAATAACTTAGATATAAGAAAACATTTGTCATAATTTATACCATTCTTTGAAAGTTTTAGTTCAAATGTGATAATTAAAATTCTCAAATCTGTCAAGTTGTAAAAACAAGGCTCTAAAAGAATGTTAGTTTTTTAATCTAAGATTTTTAGATAATAAATATATACATCTAATAAAAATGGAGTGTCTGTTTGTAATATCAAAAGAAAAATTCCAGATTTCGGGAAGATAATGTATTTGCGTTGCTGATAACGACAATCGCATTTTTTTTTATCTGTCTGTCTGTCCGCAAACCGCGTTTGTTTTGGGTAACCTCGGGGCCGATTTCGACCGGAATTTCACTAAAGGGTAGCTAGTACTTTTTTATCTTAATATTGCGTGGACGAAGTCGCGAGCAACAGCTAGCACAAAAATAAACAAGTTTGCCCTTTCATCTTTAAATATCTTACATTATTTCTGGTAACAATCGATCACAATTCAAACTTCAATTACCGTTATTAAACGAGACGGAATCCGCGACAAGAATTTAACATTAATTTTGATCGATGGTACGAAAATCCGTACCAATTGTACAAACTCGTACCGATTCATGGTACAAGTACTAATGGACCGTAATGAACTGTACTGCCCGAAGCCTCGAGCCTCTGTAATTTGTTACTCTATAATTAATTTTAACGCCATCTTGTGTTTGAATTTATGATCTATGAGATGGGACTTATTAAGCGTTTTTATCCGTATTCATTTTGTAAATGACTGCCGTAATCATTGATTCATCATTAAAAGAGAACTTTAGTGGAGATTTTTCGTACTAAGTGGGACTACGAGAGAATTAGGCCGGCACAATCAGACGAAACGCAATTTCTTCCACTTCATGTCTGTCTTCTGTGTGGTCATTCGTGCAACAGATGTTGTGGCGTCTACAACTGTTAAAATAACCTAAATATAAACTCTATACTAATAATATAAAGATATTTGCATTTTTGTATATATTGAAATAACTCAAAAACTACTGGGCCAAATTTGTAAAATTCGTTCACCATTAAAGCTACGTTATCGCTGAGTAACATAGGCTACATTTATTACTACTACTACTCGTACTAAATATAAGCAAAAGCTAGTTACTAATAAACTAAATTTACTTCAACGATACAAGTAAACAAAACAACAAAGTAAAAATGTAACTGACCCAATTATCAAGCACAGCATACGGAGAAAAACCGCGAGCCGCTCTTCACGGCGGCTTTATTGTGTCTTTTACGAGGTGATCTCAATTAGACGAGTTAACGCTATTTTCAGACGTGTTACGAGCGAGACCAGAGATCCGTAGCAGAGAAAAACATTTTCTCTGGTTAATTAGAATTCAGGTATTGTGTATTGATGTCTTTGTCCGTATCTCGTTTAAGTCCCTTTTCCTTCCCGCCCTTTTTGTTATTTTTAGATTTGACGGTGAAGGAGTCGCATAGGAAAAGGAAACATCTTCTTATGTGCGTCTCCTCGTCCGCTTAAGGGTTGGCAACGCCTTCGCTTATATATCTATGGGCAACGATCGCTTCGTCAGTTTGGCGGAATCAGATGGCCGATTGCTCGTTCGCCACCTTATGATATAAAATATCTGTACGACCTTTTGTACATTTACGTATTACTTTTTTATCTTTACGAATATTATAAAGAGGAAAGATTTGTATTTTTGTAACTACTGGGACGATTTCAAAAATTTCAGTGAGTAACATAGGTTATATTTATTATTCTCTATTTTACGCGGACTAAATCGCGGGCGAAAGCTAGTATGCTATAAAATCACAACTTATCAGTAATCTTGAATCAAAACAGTATTCCCTTTCTAAATGAACTGTGATTCTGTATTGTTGTTTTATCAGTCCCCAAAGGGTTAGAGGCGTGTTAATGTAACGAGTAAAATTGTGTCGTACAAAACAAGCTGGAATACAATGCCTTATCGTAAGGCTGTTTATTTGATATCCTTAGGTATTAAAGAGAAGATTGTGAATTTCGCTCAGTAATACTTCGAGTATATGAAAACAAGCTAGCAAAGATAATACGTGTCTTATAAAACTTATTGTTAGCTCAAGTCTCGTGTTATTTTAACGTTTTTAATAGATCTTACATTTTCAACATAACGATGACTAAAATCTTGTTCTCGTTCTATCTCTTGTATCTTCATTACTTCTTATAAATACATTGTTTGTCGCAAGATCTTTATTTCTATACATTTAATCTTACTAATATCATAAATGCGAAAGTTTAGATGGATGTTTGTTAAAGTTTGTAGCCTAAACGGCTGAACGGATCTCGATGAAATTTGACATGAATGTAGAGGATAGTCTGCAATAACACATAGGCTACTTACTATTGTTTTTTTTAATTCCGCGCGGACGGAGTCGCTGGCGAAAGCTAGTAAAGTTATAAAGGAATAAATCTTCAACAATCTTTAAATTATTAGTAAGTGTCGGAACAAGAAATTATTACGAAGGAATACGATATATCACGGCGGCATTGTTCGGACACCTTGAGTAACGCGACCATCAATCTTGATATCAAATCGAAACACTCGGCTGTATACTGTCCTTGTCTAACTTACTAATCATTCGTATCTTGTATCTCTCTCTCAATGGTTGCGGTGCAAGCAATAATTCTGACACTTTCACCGGCGGCATGACCCGCGCAGGTCATTTGCCACAATGTCCAGATTCAGATAGCTTTATAATATCTTGTTATCTTTCGAAAGTGAGCTATTTAAAGGTGAATTTACAACAACAAATATAATAAAAATACCTAACAGAGGTCAATATTACAGTAGAGGAGCCTAAGCGGAGATTTCGGGATTTACTAAAGCGCAGCAGATTAATATATACGGGGATACCTTGTACCCGGTTAAGGACCTCCACAAAACATGAAGACCATATATAAGGCCGCCCGTGAAGGATACAGGATCAGATTAGTGAAAAAAAATGACCATCAGAAACGTTACGTTATATTCTCTGTTCCAATCTTTGTCGTCTAAGAGCGCATAACTGTTTAGTCTTGCTTTGATTCCTATATATGGAGGTACATTACTCGATTTTAGTTGTGCAACTAAACAGTTGAATTGACTGCGAAACAATCGACAATCGCACAACAGTTTAGTCAAAGAAGTGCTCTTGATAAGCATTAAATTGTATTACAAAATATAAGTTAAATGCATTGGTACAATCTATACTATTATAATAAAGCGTAAACACATACTTCTTTGTTGCCTAAGATGTCAGCAATTACAGCATATTTTTGAATAATTCTTTTTTTAATAAAAAGCCCTACACTTACGTCAAGCTTTAGGCTATATATTTTCACGCTATTAAACTTAGGAAGTACATATTTTGGATAAAAACCCTAATGTGGGAAAGAGACCAGTTGCCAACATCGAGGAAGCAAGGTTGTCATCATGTCATGACATTTTGACATTTGTAATTGATAATTTGACAAATGTAATCAACAAAACAATTTTCATAATTTCATGTGAATGAAGTCGCATGGAAACTGCTAGTAATTAATATTTTAATCAACGTTACTACAGCTCTATCAGTGTATCAAATAAAAATTACATAACACTGCTGCCTTCATAGCGCAATAAAAATTCTCAAACTGCCATAAACAAGTCAAACCAGAATGGACACGATACGACGTTCGCTTCATACATAAGAGTTTGACCGTTTATTATTTTATTATAGGCGAAAACCCTAATAACATAATCTAAGCGACATCTATCGTCTAAACTTGCAATGTTATGATTCTGCAATTCTGAAAATTTTAACAATACGGCAATAAATTCGTCATCAAACTGAATTATTTCCAACCATCTATCCGCTCTGTCCCCACGTAAAAATAAGAAGTTTCATCCGTCCCACCTTTTACTCCACTATCACCAATAAGGTGACAGATGGAAACGTTATGAAATAAAATAAGTTCCAACTGTCCCCTTGTCGCAAAAAGTGGGAGGGATGAAACTTCTAATTAGTCTCCACGTGGGAAGAGAGCGGGGTGACGGTTGGGAATAATCCAACAAACTGCTCTTGTATCTACTCTTAAGAAGACAATCAGTACTGCACTGGAGGAGCGCAACCCTAGATCATTGGCATATGTCCCGTCATTATGACAGCTGTCAATGTCATTCAGTATAAGACTAGCGCGCCATTTTGCCGGCAGTTAGTTGAGTGTTGAAGTTAATTACGTTGTTACAATTATACTAATGTCTACAGAGGGTCTGCACGATATTAATTGCTCTTCCTTACATCTCTATCAGTCGTCATGTCTAGATTAACTCCATTCTTAATGTCATCTTTCACACAATCCGCCCTTTTCTTCGGTCTTCCTCTACCTTTGTCGTCATATTCAGTCTTAATACTTTCTTGTTATTGTGATCATCATCTCTTTGCATTAGTAATACTATGCTAGCCGATTCATAACCTCTAGTAGTGCCCGCTTCTTAGCACGAATGGGCCGGCACGCCCGGTGTAATACCACGACCACACAGAAGACAGGCGTCAAATGGAAGCAATTCCGTGTTTCGTCTGATGAGTGTGGTGCCGGAGGCCTAATTTAAGTCCCTTTCTCTTTACCACCCTCTTCTTTTAAGGATAGGGTGGGAGGGGGAAGTGGATTAGACGGAGGACGAGATGCATAAGAAGGGCAAACATCCTCTTTATGTGCGTCTCCTCCGTCGGATAAGGGTAGGCAACGCATCTGCAATTGCGGATGTCTATGGGCAGCTTGCTCGTTTGCCACTTTATGTTATAAAAAAAAATGTTGTCGACATATCTTTAGAAAACATGTTTTAAAATCTGTACCTTAATTAATTATGAAATATGTTTTCATATTGAAATGAAGACAGTAATAATTAATCATAGTCCAAATTAACTAATCATACGGATAAGTGTGGTTACGATGAGATTATGTTAATCAAATTATTAATATAATAGTAAATTGATGTTCGATATTCATGAGTTATTGATTATAGCGGTTTTAATATGACTCTGAAAGTTAAACAATATGGACAAACATTTAACTACGCTTTGGTTTGATTTATATAGTTTAGTTATATTATAATACGGCACACATAATTATTTAGGTCACTAAGTAGACACTTACTAAATCAACACTAAAGGATTCCTTAAGTGAGTATTAATCAACTGTCAACGTGACAGATATTGTTTTTTTTTACTACTGGTGTAAAAGTGTTACATAAACCTCATTATAATTAATAATTTATTATACAATAAGAGAACAAGTTCGTACTTTGGTGAGATTCAAAAAATGGCGTCAGATTATAATTGTAATGCAACATTAGCGGTCAGCTGTTCGCAGTCATGTTCGCCTGTGTTCGTCCGTCGCTCGGACCCGACAAGTGTGGCGCGAGCCTAATTCTATTTAAAGGTTTATCCGCCTTCTTGCTTTACGAGGCTGTAAAATGTTCACCTGCATTCCCTAGCGTACACTGACGCACAAAACTGTTACTTCTACACGTTAATAAATCATTTACATGCAATAGCATTTTTCAAGCTGTTTCGGACAATGACACATATATTAAATATTCTTAAAAATAATTCCTAAAAGAAAGCCCTACACTATATATTTTCACGCTATTAAACTTAGGGGGTAAATAAATAGGAAAAGAATCTTCATGTGGGAAAACGACCATAAACTACAAGCTGCCAAGGTGATTATTGTAACGGTAATTTTGATATTTGCAATTGAGAATTTGACAAATGTAAACATTTTTTTTTATAATTCTATGAGGATGAAGCCGCTCGGGAACTGCTAGTAGTAAATAAACTAAAAAAAAAACATTTTGTACTCTTTTCATGTTGGCAATTTTAATAACTGCGTCAACTTAGTTTGAACTAGTACAATGTTATCAATTACAATCAAACCTTAAGTAGTTACACTTTTGTGTACCAGTATACCAGTCATGTTCCGCTAAGTACGTGTAATCCAGCGGGTTAGCACTTTCGCGCGCGATGTTACAGCCCCACTTGCCCACGCGGCTGTACTGGAGACGAGCTAGGGCTTCTCATTATACTAAAGATGGTTATCGAAATTTAATAATTATTGTTTTATGGTTTAATTATTTTTGAATAATTAAGATTGTGTTTTTGAAGATATTCTCTTAATAGATATTGTAATGATAATACTATGACCTTTAGACATCACTCTTTTCCAATTATTTAAAAAATCAGTAATTATTTCTTAGAGATCTTTAAACTTGTCTGTTATGTGTAGATTCGTTTCTAATTATCCTGGAATACTTAACTAGATACATTTCCCCTAAAATGTATCGATGTCGATGTTCCCCAGCACTAGTCATTGCACACTAGCGCCACTCTTCCCGCTCTGTCATGTCGCGCCGGCTCTAAATAGTAACGGTGTACGCATCTCGAGTTACAACATGCGCCGACAGAGGCCGTATTTCAAAGTTCTTGTTTTTTTCGTTTAGAAAACTTTTATTAAGGAAGTGAGGTAGAATGGGAACGGCATTTTGCGAGAGCCGGTTCCAGGCGGACCACCGCGACGACTGGCGACTGTCAACTGTCGCCTCACAGAATATCCGATCGAACAAACTTTGATGGACGCTTGTTTTACGATGTGAAAAAATGGCTTCTAACTAGCGACTTGTACAATTTTTTAAATCAAATAATTAGTAGATTTTTGTTAATTTACTAATGTTTCCTTTAATCATTTCAACTAAGCTATAGGCTTGTGTTACGAAAGTTCACGACAATAGTCGAATGGCGGGATTCGTACCCCGACCGCAAGATCGGTAGTCCTCAGGGACTACCATTAAACTATTGGCGCTTATATATGAAACTCAACTTTACACCAAATAAATTGCTAATTATCAACCAATTTAATGAGAAAAAGAATTTAAATCACTAACATAAAAGTAATCACGTCAATTGGACAGTTAGTGATAAAGTTTTTAATAGTAAGCAATGCGGATGAAGCCGCATATGAGCTAGTATGAAAATTACCATTAAGTTGGATTCGATAAAGGAATCTTGACTTTAAATCAGACTAGAGTAAATTCATTTAGACAGTCATTGTTTAATACAATACAATCAATAGAGACAAACATACAAACAGACCGAATGGATACGGATTCTGTTTATCTTAGCTAAGGGTCTGTTTACAGTGCGTAACGAAGCGTCGTGATACGACTCCACTAGTGCTGGCATGGACGTCGCCAGTTGGTCTAAGGGAGGGCATGTCCATGTTTTAGGGAAGTCAGGCGGAGATCAAAGAGAGGGGTCAAAACACCTTTTTATCTTCTATCTATCTTCTATACATATAATAAAATTTGGAGAGCCTGTTTTTAATATCGTAAGAAAAAAAATTAGATTTAGGGAAGACGTATTTGCGTTGCTAATAACGAAAATCGCAGTTTAAATTTTTTTCTCTGTCCGTCTGTCCGCAAGCCGCGTTTGTTCCGG
>NW_013525246.1:653374-654384 GCF_000836215.1 Papilio polytes | reverse complement strand
CTAACATAGACAAGCATGTTATAGGCTACTTTTTCTGTCTTAATATTGCGTGGACGAAGTCGCGGACAACGGCTATTTGTAAATAAATGACTACTGATCTAATCCTCTAACGATTCTATTGCTAAGACTATTTTATTTTATCTCTACGAATTTTAGAGCTTAAAGCTTTTCTCTCGTATAAAGATTTCAACCTCTTTGTACTGAAAGCTTCACAATCGGCTTAGCTGTTTGAAAATATATTTTAGTATATATTTGAGTAAAAGTTGAAACTTTCTCGTATTCGCTAAAAAGATCTTACACAGACAAATGAACTTACTTAAAACAAAATAAGCTTTTACAAACGAATTGCTCGTTTCCGTTATCGTTTATAATAGACGAGGAACGGTACATTTTTTATAATGGACATAAATAATGAATTATTTAGATGAAATTATGCGCTGTCAAAACTGGGCTTGTGAAATAATTGCTTTGATCGCGATCCCTGAGCTTAGAGAGCTTAATATGCAGCCTCTCGCACATCAAAGCTAAATTCACAAACAGAAATTAAATAAATTCTGTGGCACAAAACAATAGCGCTCGACGGTTTAAAAAAATCGAGTCACGTGACCTGATTTTAAAAGAGTTACATTTTTAATGTACCCAATTACCTTATTTCAGTTTTACTAATATTTCATACATAAAATTAGTAGCTTTTTAATAAATTTAGATATGCTTGTATTCGTAAAACTTTTGTATGTTTTTTCAACAATGAATCTTGTCTTGAAAACAAACACGGATGGTTTGACATAATTTACTAAATAATTTGGCAATTAAACGTAACTTTTTAATGATAACTAAGCAATAATAATTTAAAAATAAATATAAGTATGTTTTACTTTAACGCTGCTACTTTATGACTTGTACCACACACCAGAGAGATCAAATATCGTGTTGGGCTTCATTATGCGTTCCCCTGATACACAATAACTACGTTTTGTATCAAATATCGAATTTAAACGCTGAAAACTGTA
>NW_013525246.1:637083-652722 GCF_000836215.1 Papilio polytes | reverse complement strand
TTTCGTTACTTTTTAGTGTACTGTTTTTTTTTGAGAATATTTCGTTTTTGGTGTATTTTGTTTTGTTTTTAGTGCATTTTATTTTGTTTTTTTTGTAGTTGCATTGTTAGTGCGGAAAATATGTTTTCGACAATTTTGCCGCAATTATAATTATATCTGTACTATTATAAAAAAGCGTAAACACACACTTCTTTGTTGCCTAAGATGTCAGCAATTACAGCATATTTAATTTTTTTTATTAAAAAGCCCTACACTTACGTCATGCTTTAGGCTATATATTTTCACGCCATTACACTTAGGGGGTAAATATTTTGGATAAAAACCCTAACGTGGGAAAGAGACCATAAGTTGCTGCCAACATCAAGGAAGCAAGATTGTCAAGGTTAGTCATGTCATGTCATTTTGACATTAGCTATTGATAATTTGACAAATGTAAACAATAAAATTAAATTTTCATAATTTCATGCGGATGAAGCCGCGCGGGAACAGCTAGTCATTTATAATAAAAAAAATTTGTACGGTAAATTGTAATTTTTCGTATAAACCATAAACCTTTTCGCGAATTAGAAAACGTTTCATCAACAAAAATCCGATCAAAACTCAAAGATTGTTCGCCGATCGCACAACTGTTTAGTTTTGATTTAATTTCTATGAGCTTATATGGAAATGCACACACAACTCGATTTTTAGTTGTGTAAACAGTTGAATTGACTGCGAAACAATCGACAATCGCACAGTTTTACGATTGTTTAGTCAAAGGTGTACGCTTGCTCTTAACTCTCAACCGTAAAATGCACATGACATACTTGGTAAGCCTTTCACACATTTTTAATTGAACTATAAAATAATAACGTTCAATTCTGAGTGCTAACCGGGTGAAAAGTATTAGTTTAGCTCGTATGGCTTTGATAAGAGCCCATTATGAATACCTCATGTTAGAGCGACGTCGTCAAATTATACAATTTGTAACACGAAAAGGTGAGATTTTATGAAGCATCCAATAGTACAGTCGTGTACACAAGTGTTATTAAAAATTTTAACACTTGTACAGTTTTTTAAGTGAATTATAAAGTGAACCTTTACTTCGATTTTAATCTTGTCGTCAGTCAAATTACTAGTATAAACATAGCAATAACATTAACATCAGGATTCACAAGAGTAAGAAAATGTTCTGAGAAGCTTTTTTTTAAACTATCTCACAACGGATGTGCGATTATTTTGTAACTCGTTCAACTGTTTAGTCGCACAACTAAAAATCGAGTAGTGTGCATACTAGACTATACAATTGTGCGATCATTTAGTTTCAGGTGTTTCGCTCAAAATGTTTTATAGGTAATAAAATAATTCAATTTATTTTATAAAAATAACATAAACTTCACCACATTAAAGCTTTATACTAAACGCAATTTAAGATGCCATAAATAATTTTAATTATTAAGAAACGCGTAAATCATATAAACGAGTATTCATTTAGCGTTGCGTAAAACTGAAGATCGCGTTTGTACTTCGTGACCGTGAAAACATTTTACGATGCATCTTACCATAAAACGTATTAAAATTAAAAATACATGAAAAGTCTAATTACCTTACGTTCATTTGGGAGATATTTCTTTGGGATTGATTTTTATTACAAAGGGATAAGGTTAATTTTTGATAGAGTATTTATAGATATGAAGATGTTATAAAATAACTATTTGAGGTTATAAATGAAAGTATGTAATCATTTTTATTAATGTAAAAGGTTCTTTTGATTAATAGGCTTATTAAATCAATCATACTTTTTCATACTAATATTATATGCAAATGTGTATATTAGAGGAAGTTTGTAAGTAGCGCCAGTGGTGGAGAAATTGAGAAGCAAAAGGTTAGCGTGGTATGGACATATGCGACGAGATGATGGGGACATAAACCAGAAAGTGTTAGGATTGAATGTGGATGGCTACAAAGGAAGAAGAAGACCGAAGAAAGTATGGATGGATTGTGTGAAAGAGGACATGCTTAAGAAAGGAGTGGATTCAGATATGACGGCTGATAGAGATGTATGGAGCAGCACATACTGTGGCAACCCTCCGTAAGGGATAAGGGCAAGTTTATGATGATATGCGAAAGTTTAGATGGATAGATGTTTATTAGAGTTTGTAGTTTAAACAGCTGAACGGATTTCGATGAAATTTGGTATAGATGTAGAGCATAGTCTGAAATAGCACATAGGGTACTCACTTTTGTTTTTTTTAACGCGTACAGAATCGTGGGCGAAAGCTAGTAATATATAAAACGTATTAATAGTGATAAGTTTTGTTAAACAATTGTTAAATTAGCAATAAGTTTGATAAAAAGATCGTCAGAGTTTTTGACATCAGATTGAACTTCTCGGTGTTTGTCAAACTAATAACTTTCATGCACCATAAAATAGACGCCAAATAAACATTAGTGAATGGAAGTGTTAAAAGAATTTGTATCAGATACGAGTATGTAGTAAAACTCCGAGATAAGTCGATAGCTCCCATGAATATAATTTTGCATGTTAGTCTATGTCAACGCATTTTAAATTTTAGTAGGAAAAGTTTAGGTAAAGAATTTATCTCTCCCGTCATCATAATTATTTACTTAGTTTCGACACGCGTAGTGATAGTCTATTCTATCAAAATGTACTTTTTTTCACTCTGTATGTATTTTATCTATTAATAAACATCCTCTTTCTCTCTTAACTTACTTAATTTGACTTACGTTATATCTACAGAAAATCAATCTTGATACCTTACACATAGTCAATCTTCTTGTCTTAATATTTCATCCTATCCAATTCTAGAAGTTCCCACGTCCTATGAGATATCAATTGCTTGTCTTGGTCTTGGTCAAAGACAGACATACCCTCCGCACCAATGCAATGCAATATTTATTTAGTGAGCCTGTATCGAGCTAGAAGGAACTAATGCATTTCATACAAGCTAGGATGTATTCGTATGGTACAAGTTAAACGCTTAGACGGAAAGTGGAATTGAGACTGACACTTTAAAATTTTTAAAAATACACAAATATCGCTGTTTAATAGGATTGCGGTTAAGTGATTTTTAAAGATTTTTGTTAAGACAGGGACATAATAACATTTTTAAATGGTATAATAAGTCGCTATATGCTTTTACGATGTACCACACTTAACTTGTGTGGCGTTGTCCAATTCCTGGATGTTTTATTCATCTCCCTGGGGACTGAGACGCGGCTCTACTCGCGCAGTCGGGGTAGTCCAGTACACATAGACATATTTGTACACCACTATGTATCGATTTATTTTTCTACAGTTGTTATGAATAATTTGACGACTCTACAATTTAGATAATCAAGTTGAAAGGAATTTGAAACAAGTATTAGATTTCCAAAATTTTATTCTGTTTTGTTTGCAGTTAAAAAAATTAAATAGTTAACCAAATTGAGTTTACTAATATATTGTACTAGCTTTTGCCCGCGACTCCGTTCGCGTGGAATTAAAGATAAAAGTAATCCTATGTGTTCTTCTAGAATATCCTCTACATCTATACCAAATCTCATCGTAATCCGTTCAGCCGTTTAGGCTAATAACTCAAAACAAACATCCATCCATCTATAGTTTCGCATTTATAATATTATAAGTAACTTTGACTGGTATATTATGACTTACGACCGGAGCGTACAGAGGCGGATTCTCAAATCCAAAACATATCTCAATCCCGCGTAAATCTAGACCGCAATGTCACAGTAAAGGAGAAAACTAAATAAACAACACAGACTATAAATCACAAGTTAATCGTACAAACAGCGCGTTTATCCGGACTATTGTATTTCTGATTCGGCCTGAAACCTGGCGGCACGCCAATGGATAAATGATGGCCGCTGAGGGCACCTAGTTGGCTACCAGCAGGGTTTAGTCATTGGGCTCAGATTAGTTTAATGTCTGTTAATTTACAAGTGAGTAGCTGTTGCTCGCGACTTCGCCCGCGAGAAATATATAGCCTATTAACAGATAATTTACCTTTCTATCAGTGAAAGAATTTTTAAAATTGGACCAGTAGTTTTTGAGTTATTTCAATATATACAAAAATCCAAAAATACAAATCTTTCTTCTTTATAATATAAGTATAGATAGATATAGAAGAATGACTTATACATTTTCACACGCGCGCTAATATATGGGATAGATAGAAACTAAAATTTTGATCTGCATTTAATCGTTTAAAATCGTTTATTTGGTTTGGAAGTTTTTGATGTCATTGTTTGATTTTATAGCTCGACTTTTTTGTAACTTTTTACGGGATTTTTGTTTCAGTCCCTTATTTTACTCTTGTTATTACTATATTACGTTTTATTATATTACGTTTATTATATTACGTTTTGTTACTCGTATATGTACAATTTGCAAACATTTTGCCTTATCATTAATTTGCTATAGTAAACATTATCAGGGAAATATTTTAAGCGTATATTTCAGGTGTTCCAAATTTCACGAGTAATCCTGTACATCGTTACTAATTAACATGTCTTCCACACGAGCCAGGGGCGCTCAACCTTTGTGCCGAATAATTAAGCGCTAATACATCCAATTTCAGTTTGGGATTAATTGAATTAATAAACTTGCTATCTCGAGTGCGCCAATTTGGAGCTCCCCTTCGCTTTAACAATGTTACCAAGGGTTGAGTACGTCTGACTTACTTTCGCGCTGTCTAACACGATAGGCTTTAGTCCCTTTATCTTAATTGTGTTTAAAATTAACTGTTTATAGCGAAGAGATTAATTCTATAAATGTATGGAACGGGATATTAATCTGAAGCCATGTATTGTATTGGGGAATTATCTTACTAATATTATAAATGCGAAATTTAGATGGATGTTTGTTAAAGTTTGTAGCCTAAACTGCTTGTTCGTGTGAACGACCATGACAACAAGAAGCTGGTAGGGGATCGTTGAAGATCAAGTAATCAATAAAAAAGAGGGCAAGATTAGTAATGTTACCAGAAAGCCAAATGGGATTAGGGCCGCACGTGTCGCCGCGCTAGCATCTAGTTACGTACACTAACGCCTCGTGTAAAGCAGCATGTTTGGTTAGCAGTCAAGACGAAATATAAAGTGATATTCGTACATCTCCACCAAATGCGTTGTCTACCTTTATGCGACGGAGGATGAGACGCATATAAAGAGGATATTTCCCCTTCCTATGCATCTCCTCCGCCGTCAAATCCACTTCCCCTTCACATCCTCTCCTTTAGAAAAATGGTGATAAAGAGAAAGGGACTTAAATTAGGCCTCCGGCACCACACTCATCAGACGAAACACGAAATTGCTTCCATTTCACGCCTGTCTTCTGTGTGGTCGTGTTATTACACCAGGCGTGCCGGCCCTGAAGTGCTAAGATGTTAAAGCAGGCACTACCACTGTTAATTAGACTACTACTTCGTTTTTTTTTTATTCCACTCGGACGAAATCGCAGGCGTAAGCCAATCTATACAAAGCAAACATTTTTAAGTGTGAAATAGTACAATGATAGGCCATATTTTTACTATCTTACTCCCGCAACCCCATGGAATTAAAAAAAATAAAGTTAGTATGTAAGCCTATGTGTTCTTCCAGACTATCCTCCACATCCATACTAAATTACATCGGGATCCATTTAGCCATTAAAGCTACAAACTCAAACATCCATCCATCCATCTAAACTTTCGCATTTATAATATTAGTAAGAATAAGATTTTGTGAAATAAAACCGTTTATTTATAACGTAATGTTAACTGAGATATTTGAGTAACGCTAACCAATTTCTACCACGTAACGAATCAATCACAAAAGTTAACAACAATTACCGTAGCGACTGGCCGGGCCGCCAGCCGGGCTGCCAGCCGGTTCTTTATCCCGGGTCACGTCTGGCTGGCAAATCGGCGCCGGATGTACAGCCGCACGTATACTACAGCTACCACGTGCACGGGGAAAGTACCAAATACAATACAAACAACTTAGACAGAACCATCATACTACCAGAGATTTAAAAATTATAAAAAATTACCTATGTCACTCACAGAAATGTTACCTTTCTCATTGGAATAATTTTTATTATCGGCCCATTACAATCAAACAAAGTTTTCCTCTTTATAATATTAGTATAGAAGTATAGTTTTGATACAGTTTAGTTTATTTTATAACAAAAGAAGGAGCTTATTATAATTTTTTAAATGTTTTATAACATGTCAATACAAGGACATTAAGTGGCCCTAAACTTGACAACTGATGTACACTGCCGGCCAAAAGTTTGAGACCACTTTGTACACAGGTTATAATTTGCAAAATATTTTAAATCTACGTATACTATACGAACAGCTGTGTAGTCTACTAATCATTTTGAATGTCTAAAGACCATTTTGTTCTCGTCTATATTTCTTGAATGACTTGTGTACTACACAGAGTCATTAAGTCCGACACTTAAGGTGTTTAAGTATGTAAACAGATTAACGGTGTCTCTTACTATTTAATTAACGATTCAAAGTTAAGTTATAGTTATTTTTTAATATTAAAATGTCTTTAATTTATAAATCCATAAAGCTCAAGTAATTTTAACAAACTTTCAAAAGCGTAGCACACGCGCTACGTAACAAAGGCTTAGACGGAGCTTTCCCCGCCTACAACTTTGAATACTGATTCGCTAACGTCGATTGAATTGGAAACGTGGCTTGAAATATTTAGGGATTTTCTTTTGGTAGTCTGATTGCTTATTGATTGAGTTTACAAAATTTTGAAACTAAATTAATTTTACAGGCGGAGAATTTATTAATAATGGCCACTGAATACGACTCTGTATAGATTTAAATGTTTTCTTAAAGCGTACGCCCACCTGAAAGTAAAATATTGTACAACTGTTTCTCGCTTAGGTTATACACTAGTTACTTGTCTTTTAGTTATGCAACTAAACAGTTGATTTTTTTTATAACAAAGTGGCAAACGAGCAAGCGACCGCTTCCCATAGACATCTGCAATTGCAGATGCGTTGCCTACCCTTATTCGACATAGGAGGAGACGCACATAAAGAGGATGTTTGCCCTTCCTATGCATCTCCTCCTGCGTCAAATCCTCTCGTTAAAAGAAGAGGGCGGTAAAGAGAAAGGGAGTTAAATTAGGCCTCCGGCACCACACTCACCAGACGAAACACGGAATTGCTTACATTTCACGCTTGTCTTCTGTGTGGTCGTGGTATTACTGGGGGCGTGCCGGCCCTGCAGTGCTAAGATGTTAAAGCGGGCACTACCACTGTGAATTGGCTGCGAAACATTCGACTATCGCGCAACGATTGTGCGATAGTTTGTCCATGGTGTGCGCTCTCTCTTAGTCAGCGAAGAGTTTTAAAGTGGAACTAACCAAGTCTAATTTACATATCGACTTATTAAAATTAGCATTTAAGTAACTAGTAAAGATGTCCCTTTAACTCTAGCTTCTAGTGAGTTCTCTAACACTTTATTTAGCAATAAAACATAGCAGTAAATATACACATATAACGGTGCTAAACACAAATAGCATTTAAAAGCTAAACATGGCATTGAGTAATAAATCAATAGACACGACTACCTACATCTATGCTTACGTATAACCTATCTATGTTTATTTAGACTTTTATATTAATACTAGCTGTTGCTCGCGATTTGGCCCGCGTGAAATTAAATAAAATACTAAAAGTATAGTCCATTTTACTCAGTGATAACAAAGCTTTTTAATAGTGCATGATTGTTTAAAATCGGTCCAGTAGTTTTTGAGTTATTTCAATACAAACAAAAATCCAGAATGCAAATCGTTTCTTTTTATAATATTAATAATTAATGAATTAGTAAAGATAAAAAACGAGCGTCTGTGGCTCAGTGGTTTGAACACTTGACTTGTAATATACAGGTCTTGGGTTCGAATCCCGCGATGTAACAATGTGATTTTCGAATTTTCATATGTACATAAATTACCCGAATTTACCCGTTCTTACGGTGAAGGAAAACATCGTGATGCCTGCACATATCGGCGAAGAAATTCAAAAGATATGTGTCAAGTCAACCAACCCACAGTGGGCGAGCGTGGTTGACTATGGCCTAGTCACCCCTTACTTAGGGTAGGCTCCGAGCCCGTTGGGAACGTATAGTGAGCTGGTGATTTTGATGATAGATAAAAAAGGGTAACACACAGTACTTAGTTATGTAGAATATCAACGATCATAGTAAATTTTACAATAAGTATTTAAAAAAAAAACTCTACAACGCCACACTTCGGGTAACACATGTATATAGAGGCATATGGAAACGAAAAGAGATAAAAAGGTAGAAATTGAGATTACTGTGCTAAGATGAAAATGCCTGTAGACGAAGCCAGGGAACACCTAGTGTTTTTTATAAATCAACTAATTCTAATAACACATTCGAAATCATAAAGAAAACACTGTAAATTATAATTCTCCTACGTTATAAATCAATCGTAACGAATGTTGATGCAAACTACAAAGGGACTGGTGAGCGCCATCTGGCGGCAGTGATATGGAATACATTAAAACAGATCATACGCTGACAGTTTTATGCGAGCCGGCGCGCCGACAGGTCGTATTGTTAACTCCGTAACGGTTTTGTATAATTTCATTCACAATTTGTTATGCCTACCTTTTCACATTATCAAACCTTAAACTTCACCGTATTAAGCGTAATAATACTGTAATAATAAAATTTAAGCGCCAATAGTCTAAAGGTTTGTGGTACGGCCTACCGACCTTACGGTTGAGGGTACGAATCCCGCCATTCGACTGTTTTCGTAAACAATATCCTAGCACAAGCCTAGAACTTAGTTGTAATATTGTCAAATTAACAAAAATATACTAATTTTATATAATAAAGTAACATCATATAGTTAAATGTACATATGCAATTCGAAAACTACATTGGTACATTGCGGGATTCGAACCCAGGACCTGCAAATTACAAAGTGCTTTACGCCTGAGCCACCAATGCTCTATTTTACTACATAATGCAATTTTAGGAAATCATTTATCTTATTAAGTAAATGTTTGGTAAGTTTGTCCGTTTCTTTATAGAATGCAACTGCAACGGGCACGCGCGTCGTTGCCGCTTCAACATGGAGCTGTACAAGCTGTCGGGTCGCGCGAGCGGCGGCGTGTGCCTCAAGTGTCGGCACTACACCGCCGGCAGACACTGCCACTACTGCCGCGAAGGGTATTACCGCGACCCCGCTAAACCAATCACACACAAAAAGGCCTGCAAACGTGAGTACCACTTTTTGTATTAAGGTTGCAAACGAGCAAACGGCCATCTCAATTCTTCGAAAAGCCACTGTCCATAGATGCGTTGCCTACCCTTAATTGAGGAAACACACATAACAGGATATTTTCCCTACGTACGCGTCTCCTCCGTCAAATCCATTTCCTTCCCATCCTTTAGTCTTAAGTGGAAACAACGACGGCTCCAAGGGGTCATTACCCTCCATGAGCTGGTTGGTCAAGTGCTTGACAAAATATATTTACTTATTTTGTCAAGCTTGACCTCGACTATGTGACCCCCGCCCCCTGGCGCCAAAGCTGGAACCAACCTTGAGTGGAAAAGGGACTATAATTAGGCCTTCAGTCTCTATTTGTTAATACTATGTTCGACTCATGCTAACTCATCTAAGTGCGTATGTTGTGATTTTTAATATTGCGACAGAAACACCCAATACGAATTTGAATTATGCACTGTTCACACTTGGCTAAAAACGCAGAACTGGCTTATTCCACTGTAATAGTGTGGACATTACCTAACGCCAGTGAGTCTATACAATTCATGTCTAGTCTACGCACAGTCCAATTTTACTGGCAAAGTGAAAATCACGTAATAAGCTATTTTAGCTTGAGAAATATATTTTTAATTCAGTTCGTGCAATAAAATGTTCAAAGGTCGTTAATGTTTTGCATTTTTGTTGGTTACCGGGTTCTTATTAAAAACAGTATTATTCGACAAAAATTACCATAAAAGGTAAAAACATTTTTAGGTGTTAAAACAGTTTTACGTAATAAAAGTACCGTTTTTTACCAGCCTCCAATTTATTTACAACAAAATGTAATTGAATAACTTTAAGGCGTATTAAACAACATTTTATTGACACCGTAAAAGGGTAAGTCAAAAATAAATATAATTCTTGTAACTTTGACGATAAAAGTAGTGCTGCTGGGTACAGATAAAATAAATAAAAGACGCGTCATAAAAAATGTTATTCACCTGTGAGACGTGAAAGTAAACAGTGTGCAGTCGCCTTTATTTAAAATGTACCGATATATAAATCAGTTGAAGTTTTTATAGCTTGAGGGAGGGAGTGTACCTCTCTTGTACAATGCAGACGACATTTGTTTAACTTTGACAACAGATAAATAGTTCAAACGTTACGTTAAAACTTGACAATTTCTGATTCAACCTTAAATAACGTTACCGTATTTTTAAAATTCATTAAAAGAACTATTGTGCGATTGTCAATTGTTTCGCAGCCAATTCAACTGTTTAGTTGCACAATTAAGGCGGGGTTACGGCAAATTGCGCATCTTTGGAGGCATAGAACAGGATTTCTACAAAGATTTGATTGGTGATATTTTAGTATGTGTAACTTCAGTCCTTTAACTAAAGGCTCGTGGAACAGAATCACGATTGGACAAACTTTTCTTGATAGATTTATTTTTTGAAAATGTGCCTGATTCTGTAAAGAAGCTCATAGGAATCAAAGCGAGACCAAACAGTTGTGCGATAGTTTAGTCTAAGGCACGCTTATAATATTTAACTACAATGAAACATCAATTTTTACTTTTAAATTGTGTTGACATTAAACATAAAATTTTAAAGTAAAGTTATTAATTTCAAAAATTTCAAAACTTCAATAAAAAATATAGATGAACACTAATATAAAACAAAATACGTAAATCAAATAAACAAAACTGTCTAACAATTTATTGTTATACGAGCTGTACCTCGCGACTTCGCTCGCGTGGTATCAAAAAATAATAAAAAATATAGCATATGTCACTCACAGATAAATTACCTTTCTAACGGTGAAAAAATATTTAAAATCGGCTCAGTAGTTTTTGAGTTATTTCAATACATACAAAAATACTAAAATCCAAAAATACATATCTTCCCTCTTTATAATATTTTTATTGTTAAATAAAACTTGGACCAAACAACGAAATAATAACTATCAAACATAACATCAGCTATTCTCAACCTCACAATAGGGTTGGCGATCCCGAAAACTCAATTATTGTAACGAGCCCCGACCGGGCGGTCGCCGCAAGTTTCTCGTAAGTCTATCTTGCGGTAGGGTCGGGGGCAGATTGCACGCACTTTCCGGAAGGGTAATGGACCTCAGAGGTCCAACCTTACCGAATTACCTCGCCTTTTATAGCACCTAAAGTTGGTATCGGTTGGATTGGATTTTTAAAAGTTTTTGCACTGATGTTTTTTGTGTTTTAACTGCATTAATACAAAAAAAGTTAAAACTTTTATCTTTAATGTCGTTCTTAGATAACATTAATTGATCAAATGAATAAGAAAAAATAAAATTAATGAATTTTCTAAAACAACTTTACTTCAATAATATTACCACCCAAAATTAAATGATCAAAAGTATGAATCAATGATTATAATTCTAGTAATTTCCTTTGTAATTTTTTTTATCATACTATTCATTTTAATATTATAAATGCGAAAGTTTAGATGGATGGATGGATGAACGGATGTTTGTTAGAGTTTGTAGCCAAAACGACTGAACGGATTTCGATGAAATTTGGTAGAAATGTAGAGGATAGTCTGGAAGAACACATAAACTATTCACTTTTGTTTTTTTCTATTACACGCAGACGGAGCCGCGGGCGAAAGCTAGTTTCTTAATACAGAGTAATCCACAAAATTTAAAAATTCCCAGTGAAACCGTACCTTAAGAAACATCTTCACCTTCACGACCATCTAAAAGTGTAAGTTCATCAATTCCCCGTCAGCAGAACTGGTCCCTTCCCCATAAAGCCCCTCCTGTCCCCGGGGGCCCATCGCACGCCTGCGCTAACATTTTTATGGGAAAACTACTTTCGGACCCGACCGCAACAAATGGACTGTGGATATTTCGCGTAGTTTATTTTTTTCGACTTTATAGCCTCCCTGGGCTACTGAAAGCTAGTAGTCTACGCCTCAATTTGTCCGGAAAACGTAAAAAGCGTAATTGATTTTTCCCAAGTCATTTCGATTTTGCTTCGACCATAAAATGAGATTGCTTTGTTAGCCGAATTGTTTTAAATGAACTATACTGTTGCGTTGGTATATGTTCACCATCTTCAGCCGCTTAAATACTATTTATTAACTTAGAATTATTATTATTAGTATTTATTAGAATCCCAGTAACTCAAAGGTTAAGCTCATGATTTGCAGTTCGTGGGTTCGAATCCGGTCAATACCAATGTGTTGTTATATTTCCATGTGTACGTTACCCGACGTTCTTAATGTAATACATCATGATACAAACTGCATATATCTGAACAGAAATTCAAGAATTGTGAAGTGAACCTACTGAAGAAGAATCTTCAGTGGGTTATCGTGGTTAACTAAGGCCTTATTACCACTAACTTAGAGCTCGTACACCTTTGACTAAACTATCGCACGACTGTTTCCCGCTTTGATTCCTATGAGTTTATATGGAGGTACACTACTGGATGTTTAGTTGTGCAACGAAACAGTTGAATTGGCTGCGAAACAATCGACAATCGTTAATAAACGTTTCGGGGTACTGCATTACTGTCCTTCCTATCTAATTAACAATTTTACATTCGTGTAGCGTGTGATTGTCACCCGGTGGGTGCAAGTGGCAAAACATGCAACCAGACAAGCGGGCAGTGTCCCTGCAAGGACGGCGTCACCGGCACAACCTGCAACCGCTGCGCCAAGGGCTACCAGCAATCTCGTAGCCACATCGCGCCCTGCATACGTAAGTCAACATAGACAAAATTAACCAAATCACTTTTTAATAGTGAAGGATTTTTTAAGATTGGTCCAGTAGTTTTTGAGTCATTACATGCAAAAATACAAATCTCTCTTTACCTCGAAACTTAATACTCAGTTGACTTTTCTCTGTTCTTTCAAAGATAATGTACACTTAAATGTTCCTTTAACAGTAGTTTTTAGGAATTCACTAAATTTACAATTACTCACAGGTCTTATTGACATTTAACTCCAACAGATTAACTCAATAAATTAATTAACTACAAAAAAAAAACAATCATATGTGGATTTATTTGAAAGAAGACCACTAGCGCGTTGTAAATTACAACTAGCGCCATCTCTTGACCTCACGAATAATGAGATGCAACTGAAAACAAACCAAAAAGATCTACTCACTGTGGTATTTATTGTGATTAAATTGTCACTAACAGCCTTACAAATCAACGCGGTATAAAGTTAAACTTAAGAATAAACTGAGTATAAACAAAATTTGTACTAATATTTGCTTATACTCAGTTTAATTTTTTACCTCATTTATATTTAAGGCTGTATGTTTAACATCGTGTTTGTAGGCTTTGGGGGATGGATATTGTCCAGTAGGAGTGTTTAACAGCGTACTTCTAGGTTTTAGAGAACCTTACTGTGTACAGGTATCCCGCGAGTGGTGACGGCGGTGCAGGCGATGGAGGCGGTGGACGCGGAGCCGGGCCGCGGTAAGTAGTAAGTGGAACTTCTGCACTCGCCTCATCACACCGCATGCACGAGCACTCCTTCACACCGGCACACACTTGACAAAGTTGACTCTTGACTAAGTACGCGTGAAATTAAAAAATATAGCCTATGTTACTCACAGATAAATTACCTTTCTAACGGTGAAAGGATTTTTGAAATCGGCTCAGTAGTTTTTGAGTTATTCCAATACAAAAAACAAATCTTCTATCTTTATAATACTGGTATAGAGTAATTGTTGCTCGCGTCTTCGTCCTCGTGAAATTTAATAAAAAATAGCCTATGTTTTTAAAAAAGCCTAAAGAATTTTTAAAATCGGCTCAGTAGTTTTTGAGTTATTAGAATACAAAAATATAAATCTTTCCTCTTCATAATATTAGTACAGATGATTTCAATACTAGATACGCTAACTTTTTACATTGTACTTGTAAATGAGTATATTGTGACTTTTGTTGATAATCTTGTAGCTTTATAAAATTAATCTATTGTGTGTGAACGAGTGCTCGCCAACGAAGTGATTCTACCTTGCCAAAATTAATTTCAATGCGATTCTTTACTTAGTAAAATTTAATATAAATTAAATTCAAAATAAAATAAATCAATACAAGTTTTACCCGCATTTATTAATGTTATTCAATTGTTAAAATTTCATTTAATTAAATCATGAAATATGTTTAAACGTAAACAGACACTTTTAAAGCATTCTAGTGTTCTAACTTGACAGTATTTGATGTTACAGTAATCTAACCTACATTATCTCTTTACAATCTTGTTTTTAAGATTCTTCACGGGACTAAAAGGTACTATCACTTCTTACAAATTTATTTGCACAATTATTTAGTCGATGTTTAGATGTTTTAAAACAAGATTTTCTTTCCAGGCTTTTTTTAATTCCATCAACATATCAAAACTCATATAATTGTTGTTTTCTGTTTAAAATTTGCAAGTGATTCAGGTAACTTAGTTTCTTAGCTATGCATGTTTTAGCTCGATGTTAAGTAACTTTCTGATTTGCATTTGCATTTGTCTTTAAAATTTATTTAATGTTTTGTTGTCAATTCTTCGGTTTTAATAGGATTATTAATGTCAGTTTCTTTGTATGTATATTGATGAATGTGTATGTATGTATTGTGCAGCAGCGGAGCAGTGCGGCCGGTGCCGCGCCGGCGCTCGCACGCTAAATCTCAACAAGTATTGCAGCCGAGATTACGGTGAGAATGCCCTTTATTTCAGCTATCTGTCTGTCTGTCCGGTTTCCCGTTACGTTGTCCGTTAGTTATTTGGTTCGATAACTTTATATGCGTTTCCGAACCATGAAACTTGAGTTTTACTCCGTTGAGTTTTTCCTGTATTTATTTTACAATATCCAATGAATTTACTATAATTAAAACACTTTTTTTGCACAAAAACTACAGCAAATTAACAGGGTTAGAGAAGTATGCAATAACGAAAGTAATTGTGATCTAATATGTGGAAAGAATCCGAGGAATTGAAAATTTAAATGTAAGTCATTTACATCTGACGTAATTAAGCGCCAATAGCCTAATGGTTTGGGGTACAGACTACCGATCTTGAGGTCGAGGGTTCGAATCCCGCCATTCGACTATTGAATATCATAACCCAGCATAAACTTTTTCAAGCTTACCTGGAATGGTTAAAAGAAAATATCAGTATGCTAACTCTCGCCTGCGACTCCGTCCGCGTAGTATGCTCTTCCAAACTATGCTCTCTTCATCTATCTCATTTTGTAATTGTTTTATAACATGTCAATAAAAGGCCATGAGGTGGCACTAAATTTGACAACATAGTACCCTCCACAGAAGTTACCGGTGAAATAATCTATACTATGTATGGTCTATATTTCTTAAATGTTTTTGGTTAGAAAATATTTCTGTTATAACTTGTGTGT
>NW_013525246.1:631784-636656 GCF_000836215.1 Papilio polytes | reverse complement strand
TACATTTTATTATATCAGTGTAGAAGTATAGATTCAGTCTAAACTGTATGTTTCTGGACAGGTCCTACCTAATCCTAGGAGTGGAAAAAGAGGGAGCGTCATCTGGCATGGCCGGCCTCACGGTCGGAGAGAGAACCCTCCTGTTGGAGTGGCGCGACGACTGGCACAGGCGCATCCGCCGGCTGCAGCGGCGCGCCGTCAACTGTCACTAACTGACAGCTGCCGCGCGTCGCTCGCCGCCATCTTGCGATAGTGGCGCCGCCATCTTGCGACAGTGGCGCCGCCATCTCGCGACGGTGGCGCCGCCAAGGAAACCAATCTAACGATGTCTTATTTGAATTTGTCCGTCTATATTCCGTGCAAACTGTGAATTGATAAGTATCGAATGTTACTGCCATACGCTAACTTAGATTTCTCATTACTTAATCCAGTTAAATGTTAACCTAGTCGAGTGTAAGAATAACTTTAGTGTGTCGATGGAAAACTTAACTATTAAACGAAATTAAATTTTAAATGACAGTTCGATTATGTCTGACAGTTATGAATGTAGATTAAAAAAATCTTAATTAAACTCGGATTGTTTTCTTTAAACGTTTAAAATGCCAAAAAACAAAACTCGTGACTTAATTTTTCCTTCCTAGGATTTTGTTAGTGATCATATATGTTCGTCAATACGGTCATATGTTAATATTCAAAACAATAATTACGGACTTTGTTGACGAATGTATATAAAAATATTATTTATTAACCTATCAATATTAAACTAGATTAAGTTTTGTTCCATTTAAAGCATTTTGTATAATTGTTAGATTATTACACACATATTGTAAGTACAATTGGCTTTATCGCAAAACATTTGTCAAAAATATTTACTGAAAATACACATCTTATAAAAATAGACACTAAATATTGTCGTTTCATTAAATTAATTAAGTTTTTGACAATAGAACATAAAGCAAAATCATCTAAAATATTTTGATAAAACGCTTCTTGAAATCTTTGAAGTCTAAAATTGAAAGAAATCTATCCTAACCAACTAATAATGAAGATGTCTTTTGCACTGTTTAGGCTCGGAAATTATCGGTGCAATTTCAAAAATAGGTTTACCTTAGAAAGCTCACTAAATAACATAGACACTGAAATACACCGGACATCATCGAGAAATGTATGGATGACAGTAAAGACCTGAGAATTATATTTGCCTGCCAGGGAAAGTCGGGACGGATTAGTAGTAACAAGTGTAATATAAAATGTTTTACAACATAGACTAATTCCCAAAGATAATTTGGCTCTCTCTAATGTGCTGATTATGTTCCGCTCTTACGATGCCCGAGAGACGACTTTGAACAATTACTTACTGAAATCGTTTTCCCAAAACATATTCGTATGTATTCGTTTTCTTTCGTAGAAACATTTCACTGATAACTTATTTTTCTGTACTTACTATTTCAATACCAGAAAAATAACACAAACTCAAATGTTTGTTTAAAATGGCGCTAGTGTGCTGTCGAATTAGTGTTACCACATTTTTTGTATTCTTGACAAATGTTTTATTAAGCCCATGATTGTACATAATATAAAATAGGTCATTTTTTCAAAAAAATAAATAAATATCCAACGCCGCAAATATTTAGTCAGTGGTTCAACGTACCTCATTTAAATATACGTATGCTGTAAGGATTACATTTATTTATAAAATAGTTGATAGAATTATTAAGTTGATACAAATTTCAATTTAAAAATTCTCTTGCCAAAGCTCTTATACGTTTTAGAGCGCCTTTTATAGAGTCTACTGTCAGTAATAGAGTTTAAGTACTCGCACGGTAGCTTTGCCGATGGTGACGGTACATTGGAGGGGCAGTTATCGGCAAACCTGTGGCTAAGTAATCATTTGAACATCCGTTAAACTAATGGAGGTGTGTACAGTATTATTAGCATTAATAAGCTTAGTGAATTTCGTTTTAAATTTGCGTCTTTAATAATTTCAATTGACTTATGAATACTTACAATAAATCAATTTATGGTTTTATACAATTTTGTAGACGCAACAATATAGAGAGGTACACTTGAATGATCATTCAAAATTGTGCTGTCAAAATTATTTATGCGATCCCATAGATAACCGTTAGCCGTACAATAGCTCAAATCAAACTGAGTTTGAACAATTTACTATATTAAGTCTATTACCATAGACAAAATAATGGATCAAAATTGTTGATGGTTATTGTATTGATCATTGTTCAAAAATACTTCTAGATTTATTCCTGACTAATCAGTGCTAATTCAAAATGGCGGTTATATCGATGCACATTTAAAACGAAATTAAACATACATTTAGTTTAAAATACTAAAAATGACTTAGAAATTTCGCTTGAATGTACTACGGATTGTAAAAAGTATATTTAGTTGTAGAATGAAATATTAACCTGTTTCTAGTTATGCATATCTATAGATTTCGTAATCTTTGACAGAAATGTGTTTTGGCGCGCTTTTCAAACGCTCTCTCGTGTTCCGTTACTTAAAAAACATAACAAGAAAATAGTGCGTTAAAATACATTTCTAAAATTATAATATTGTCTGAACGTAAATATAAAATATAGTGGATTTTTATTAACTATAAAACCTGTGAATATTGTTTAATTTTGCCCGTAAGATGAATATTATGTTTTTCGATTCGTTCGTGTTAATTTATTACAACTGAACGCGATTTTTGTAAACATGAGAAAATAATTCGCTCGGCCTACTTTATTCTATATATTTATTATAAGCTATTTTTCATTTGTTATATGTTTTTTTATATAAATAACCTTGAATATAAACTATAACAAAAAAAATCTGGTTTATTTTGGAAATTAAATTAAATTATGACTGAAGACTATTCCGTTTGAATCAATTAATATTTTACGCTCTTTATAAAGTAATAATTATTTTATTTTATAGGTTTATATTTGTAAGGGAATGTCAATTGATAACAAACTTTTATCAGACCATAAACAATGTTACGAGAATTATTTATGGTCGGATAAAAATATCGTTTCTTATTCGCGAAAGATCTTGAATTGTGTTTTTATGTACCCTACTCCTGTGATGTAATAAATGTTATTGGTTATATATACGGAATATTGTCTATTTATTTACTCATGTTATCTACAATTATCAGAAGGACTACAAACTTATATCCAACAAGATTGATTCATACAGGAAAACGAAAATCATGACATGCAATTGTTTAATATAAAAAATATCTGTATTTAAATAACCATCTAAACTTATTAATACAATCAAAAGAGAATTATAATAACTTGAAATTTATTATAAACTAGCTTTCGCCCGCGACTCCGTCCGCGCGGTATAAAAAAACAAATACAAGTAGCCTATGTATTCTCCCAGACTATCCTCTGCATCCATGCCAAAGTTCATCAAACACCGTTCAGTCGTTTAGGCTACAAACTCTAACAAACATCCATACATCCATCCACCCATCTAAACTTTCGTATTTATAACATTAATAAGAAAAAAACTTAGGCTAACTAAGAAAAAATTAAGGCAATTTATACTCTGTCTACCCCTTACGTTTACCAGTGTTCTGTTATTCCCAAAAGATACAGGAGTAATCAGCATTAAAAGAGCAATCAATAAAGTTGTCTACACGAGGCACGTGGAATAGACAACTTGTAAAGACAATAAAACACATCTAACGACACTTGGTCGCTCACGTGGCAACATTTCCCGATGATTTCCCACAGGACTTCCGCTCCCTTCTACCCTCTTCCACCTAAAATGGCCGCGTAGAGCCGCGTAGCACATCGTAGCAAAACTTTCCCAACTATATTGGAAACACTTGTACTTATAACAGAATGATACAATTAGAAAATCTGTATAATATTTGACCACATTTTTTTATTATCTAGTCAACTTAAGACTTCACATAACTTCTCATTAACTAGTATCAAGATAAACATAAAATTCCCACATATCTTATGCTCACCGTAATAATAAACACACGTGTTTAATCTGTAGAGTTTTGATTATGGAACAATAAAGTTTAAAGCCCGCTACACACGCTCATTTTTATCGGAACAGTTTGATTTTATCTGGGCGTGTGTAGCAGGCTTAATAGATTTCTAATAAATCAAAGAGTTTCCGAACAAGGGCGACAGAATACATAAAGATCAATAACAGACAATGGCCAGTGTATCCTAGGTCTCGAGCTTAACAGGTCTCGAAGCCAGTTCACGATGCGCTCTTCTATTGTTATGTTATTCAGATCGCAGACACTATGAATAAAGGTCCAATTACAATAAATAATTGAAACCTTTTATATTTGTCTACAAACTAAAATATAAAAAAGACCTTTATGTCATTTAGAAAATACTACTAAGACAAAAACATAAAGAAACGTGTTACTAGCTTTCTTCTGCGACTCCGTCATGGAACTAAAAAAATTAAAAGCACTGTTCTACATCTATGCCCAATTTTATCGAGATCCATTAATTCGTGTGGACGAAAAACTCTTACAAATCCATCTAAACTTTCACATTCATAATATTAGTAAGAATAATAAAATTTCAAACACAAAAATTACAGGGACTAAGTACTCATAGCTACCGGAGAAAATTACTAACCAGATATCTAGAGAAACCACTCGTTTAACTATAAACAAACAAATCATTTAAATAAATATTATTCCTCAACGAGTGTGTACGCACCGTTAGCTGCGAGCCTGTAATTCCACACAATAGTCGATAATAGCTTTCTTTGTGTTGAAACTCAAACTGCGCGCACATTTTAATCATGCATTGTATGGGTAACGCAATACGCTATAGTCTAGTGGGCTATACGTTGTGGGAGGTGACCCGTTACAAGTATTCA
>NW_013525246.1:592999-631406 GCF_000836215.1 Papilio polytes | reverse complement strand
CTCAGTCTCTATTGATTCGAGACAGGAAACCTAACTAAAAATGCGGTTGTCTAAGGGCAGTGTTCGCTTCGCTATTTTGGTAAATTCAGGTGGCAAGCGGCTTTTTCGCCACCTCATAATATAAAAAAAACGCTAATCAGACTCAAACAATACGCTAAATTACCTTCATTTGACGCCTATCTCCTGTGTGGTCAAGGGATCCGTAATCTGGACTACCACTGTTAAAGTATAGTAAGTAATATGCAATATGATGTTTATGTTTTTAATTTTCATGTTATAACCTGTTGCTCGGAATATAAACAAGGAAACGAGTTCGTAACACGCCGCGACATTTATTACCTCCATTCAAGTTCCTGTATTGTAATTTTATAACAAGGAACAATTTGTAATGTGACTACGCGTATATTCAAAAGTTGACAAACGTTTTTCGTAACGTAACGGAAGAGGAAGTGGATTTTCCAGGGGAAGGGAGCTATTGGCAAAGTAAATATCCTCTTTTTCTATCTTCTCTATACATGTAATAAAATTGAAGTGTCTGTTTGTAAAATCAAAAGAAAAATTCCAGATTTCGGGCAAATGATGTATATGGGTTGCTGATAACACTTAAAATGTCTTTATCTGTCTGTCCGCAAACCGCATTGGTCAGGGTAATCTCCGAAACGGCTGGGCCGATTTCGATTTCGATTAACTGAAGGGTAGCTGACATAGACAGGCATATTATAGGCTACTATTTTATCTAAATATTGCGTGAATGAAGTCACAGGCAACAACTAGTTTTAATAAAGATAAACAACGCCGCTGCATCATTTTAACTTGTATATCTAAATCAGTGGTAATCTTTTGCGTTTTAAAACACATTTTAATATTCCCATACAGTTAATAACACATTGAAAACAAAATAGTTACTAGACAGTATTACAAATATCCCCATTCAACGTAATCGTCGATCAAACCTCGAATCCAACTTTCATATCCCTCACAAGGATTAATATCGAGTTCTGACAGCGCCATCTCTCCGAAACGAGCGACATCATCCTCTCTTGCGAATTGGAAATAAGACATATAGACGCCTATCGTCAAACCATATTCCAATCGATCATCAAAAGTCTGTTCAAATTCTTTCCTAGGAAATACATTTTCAACGTCCATTTTGAAATATCCTAGATATTTCTTCAATGTTTCGTGATAGAGAGTTTTTAAATGTCCCATATATTGTTTTCTGAACTGTCTATCTGTTCCACTGAATATAAAGAATATTAGATCATTAACGGGACATCCGTAGTATATCAGTTGGTAGTCCAGAGCCATTACTTCCGTTATTTCACCGTTCTGGAAAAATAATTCATTTAGGCAATAAAGGCAAGTGAATGTTAATGATAGCAAACATTTTTATTCAGTCTGTTACTTTAACTTAAGAATATTACCAATAGTTATTGATGGAATGATGAAAATGCTAGTTTACTAAGGCTATATATAGATTGAAATGTCTCATTAAAGATATAAGATTTTTTTTTAATTATTAATAAGTCAGGCTGCAGATTGGAAACCGGAGAGACGAACGATAATACGATGTAATTAATATAAAAAATAAGTAAATAATAAAGGAGGTAACAAGTATAAACGAAGTTTTTTTATATACGACACAAGATATGTATATTTGACCAATATTCCTACATTTACGCCTTTCTCAAAATCCTACAAATATACATTTTTTTTTTAACAGAAAATACTTAATTAATCACTCACCCTGAAGAAGGACCCCCAACGGGTTCGAAACTGTCGGTGCCTACACCGAATGTTATCACGTGAGTTTAGCCGTGTCATAATTTATATAGAAAATACTTACTGATTCTTTCACCATTATATTTTGAGGTTTATAATCTCCGTGACACAAGACTCCAACAGAAGTGTTATCTAATAAATATTTTTGTAATTTACTGTGCATTTTAGGCACAAATTTCATAACTTTTTCTTTTAATATATCACTATCCAAAACTTCTATAATCTTTTTACAAATGTTTCTTATAAAATAATTCCAATCCTCGTCGAACATCATTGGTGGTTTTTTACACTTAATTACTGTTTCATAATATTCCGGTACTCTGTTTTGTAACACAAAAGACACACCGTGAAACTTAGCTAGTTGTTCCACAATCAATTCAGCTAATTTTAAACACATGCCGTTCCTTCTATCGTAGATTTGATATCCCTTTCTTGCTAAATTCTCCAATATTATAGCTTTGTCGTAACTTTCATTATAACCTTTAGGTAATTTAAACTTCTCGTTTACGGGAACATTAGCTTTTTGTAAATCCATTATAATATTAGCCAGTTCGTTGTAAAAGAAAACTTCATTAGAGTATACATCTTTAATTGAAATTATATTTATTTTCAATACTTTAGCTTCTTTAATAAACAGATTGGTTTCTTTGTAACCATGTTTAGTTATACCAGTGATATCCACTTCGTATAATATACCCAAAAAGTTCCCACCTTTTGATGATATTATTCTTTTCCCGATCTTACATCTCTCGTAACCTTCTTTCTTAATAATGTTTATAATTGCTTCTTTTAGCTCGTTCGTAAAATCATTAAGCGATATTAAATCTTTACATGATACTTCCGAACTTTGTATAGACATTTTCACTTTTAGAACACCACAAAATTATTGAAATACGCTTCAGATGGTGCGATGTAAATGTAATTTATATGTAAGGTAAGGGAACAGATTTTATAAATATTGCATAACGTTATAAGATAAGAGGTAAATAATAATATCCTTTAGTAAACTACATTATCGTATGATTTATTAACTATCTATGTATGTATATCAATCGTATGAATACGCAGCAGAAATGCTAAATCAATATAAAGTATGTACAGTCATCTTCCTTCGGAGTGTTATAGTTACTAAAATACAATGCAACTCACAACAAACTTGACTGCACCTCTTGCAAATAACCAATAAAAATTCTCGCGGTTTATTGATCAAATTATTAACTTTTTAAATCATTCTGTTTCTTTTGGAGTATCTTTATCTTTCAAGGTATATAAGTTTAAATTGTTTATTTTCTTATAGAACACCACATACGACGCCGACTGTACTCAATTTCTACACGACTAATTATCTTAAACTCAACATATGAGTGCAACTGTATGTCTGTTTAAATGCAAATATATCTCACGAGATCGCAGACTCATCATTTTCATACAAATTCTACGGAAATGTACAGTTAATATTTCATATCTATTTATTAATAAATTACCAGAAAATTTATGATTTGTGTCAAGATAATTGTTAAAAGATAAATTGAATAACGAACTAAAGCTAAGTACCTTTACAAATCCCTTTGATATTATTTTAAACATAACATTTTGCCATAAAATGCAATTTAAATCAATAAAGTTATTGTCTTTTCCGCGTTTTCCAACTATTCCACTTCTATAATTAAATAGTGTTAAAATATATAGGCTATAGCGTGTCGTAAGTGTTCGGGTTTTTATTAAAAAGACATATTCAAAAATATACTGTGATTTCTATAATCCTACATAACAAAGAAGTATATATTTACACTTTATTATTAATACTAGCTTTCACCCACGAATCCGTCCGCGTGGAATAAAAAGAAAGTGAGTTGCCTATGTGTTCTTCCAGACTAACCTCTACATAACGAAATTTAATCGAAATTTGTTCAATCGTTTAGGCTACAAACTCTAACAAACATCCATCCATCCATTCTAAACTTTCGCATTTATAATATTAGTAAAATAGATAATACATTGATAGAGACGATAATGAGTTGAAGAAATCTATTGAGCAAGCAAATGAAACGTTGTCGGGTTTAGATGCCGAATAATACGTCATTAAGGCTCTACCAGTATTATCCTAATGTTTTTTCCGCTAAATGCTTTCTTAAGACTAGGGTTGTCACATACGGCAATATACTACACCTTAATAAAAAGATGTATCGTTAGCAGTAAGTTATACACAAAATTATCTTAATTTCAAATATTTTACAAAATGTATAAACCAAGTTTTTTTAAAAAAAAAATCTTAGTAAATAGCCTGTGTGTTATTTCAGATTATAATGTACATGTTTGCTAAATTTTAACGAAAACTAATGAGCCGTTTTAGAGATATTTAGTAAGAAAAATACCCCCATCAATTCATCCAAATTTATGCCTTTCAATATTAGTACCATTAGTGTGATGAAAATACTATTTCAAAAAACATTATTGCCGTGTTGCCAGCGCTAAATAACACGCCCAAGGGACATTATCGGCTTGCTAATTCTGTTCGTGATTTATATGGTCTGAGCGATTGGCGCAGGATTAACAAGTCGCGGATTATCCGCCTCCGTGCACCCCGGGGACTGCGGGACTCCGGCCATTTGCACCGTGGAATACCATCTTAATCTAGGAGATTCGGCCATTCTAATTTCAACCGTTATTACTCTATTGAGTGTCGTTATTTCGAATCCGCTAAGATTTAGAATATCTGAAGAAATGGAACGACTTTGTTCTTTATTTGAATTTATGTTTTCTTTTTTGTTAATGGCGTTAATGATTCTTAGAAGTGGTAAAGCTTTTATTTAACTGTAGTTGTTCCCGCGACTTCATTCACGAAATGTTAAGATAAAAAAGTAGCCTATAATATGCCCGTCTATGTAAGCTACCCTATAGGGAAAGTCCCGTCGAAATCGGCCCAGCCGTTTCCGAGATTATGCGGAACAAACGCGGTTTGCAGACAGACACACAAAAAAAAAATAAATGCGATTTTCATTATGAGCAACGCAAATACATCTTCTCGAAATCTAGAATTTTTCTTTTGATATTACAAACAGACACTTCAATTTTATTATATGTATATGAAATAAATAAATGGACAAATTTTGAATTAAATTCTACAAAAACAACCATTATTTCTTACTTTTAGAGTTATTTTCGTCGAAATAATCCCGCTTTAAAATACAAGATTACATGCAATTTTATATTTACTCCAACAAGCAAGCATTTCATCATCATTATTATCATGACCAGCTCTCTATGAGTCCCCACCTAGGGGCTCGGAGCCTACCCTAAGTAAGGTGACTAGGCCATAGTCATCCACGTTGGCCCACTGCGTGTTGGTTGACTTCACATATATCTTTAAATTTCTTCGCCGATATGTGCTGGCATCACGATGTTTTCCTTCACCGTAAGGACGTCGAGTAAATTATATACATATGAAAATTCGAAAAATCGAAAATCACATTGGTACATGGCGGGATTCGAACCCAAGACCTGTAGATTACAAGTCAAGTGCTTAAACCATTGAGCCACTGACGCACTCATTTACAACAGATAAAATAGCTTGTAAATCTAACGTACCTTATAAACTAAGGCTTACTTGAAATGCGACTCAAGACAAACAGTACCTCGTATACCATTACACAGGTTATGTGTAATTACACGTGTAATTATTATTTATTACGCTCAATTTGTTGTTAGTAATGCGAAACCACTCCTAGTTACTCTACGGTTTTAGTCACAGGGTAACCAACACATAGAGATATCTTACTAATATCATAAATGCGAAAGTTTGGATGGATGGATGTTAAATTTGTAGCCTAAACTGCTGAACTAATCTCGATTAAATTTGGCACAGATGTAGAGTATAGTCTGGAAGACCACATAGATTTTTTCAATTCCTTGCAGACGGAGTCGCTGGTGAAAGCCAGTATATTATAATTATTAACCTACTTCTAAAGACTAAACCAAGGTCTGAACTGATTTAGTTAATTCAAAGGTCAACAATTACGTAGTAATAATTACTACATCAAAAAATATGTATATCGACTTAATAAGACTATCTGATAGTCACAGTTAAATCAAGTCAATTAAAATTGCTACTCTCTATCTTTAAGTAATCTGCGCATAGAGTAATATAGTAATTTACAAAGCCTATACTTGTACTGGTAGAAGTACTGCCTCGCGGAGTGCAAACATAATTAATTAAACAACTCTATATAGCTTCGTAATCACACATGAAATTATTGTGTTACGAGACATTCGATATTTACAAACTATTAAGTTTAGTCAACATACTACTAGCTTTCGCCTGCGAATCCTTCCATGGAATAAAAAAGTAAGTAGCCTATCTCTTCTCCCAGACTATCCTCTACATTTATACCAGCAGCAGTTTAGACTGCAAACTCTAACAAACATCCATCTAAACTTTTGCATTTGTAATAGTAAGATATTTCTTAGTGGGATATACCATAAATTGCAAACTGTCCAAAGTTTGATACGTAATTATAATTTTTTTTGTTATATCACTGCATGAATATCACAATAAACCAAACTATAGCTGGAAACTACAAGCTGTATGTTGTCACAATAAAACAAACTTGCATACACTAAAATTACCCACTTTCTCAGTCGGGTAATAATGGCCTAATCTTGTTTACCACATTCATCGCGTGCGCCAAAAGTGTGCAAACAGATTTAAATCGTCAAAGAGATAAGTCTTCTAAATTGTGAGACATTTACAAAGTGGAAATGCGTAATAAGGAAAGCGGAACTTCTCTATCTGGCCGGAATCAGTGAAGCGTTCAAAGGAAGCCGCACAAACGAACACAAACATTCCCCTCTCACCTTTGGGAGCTCAACTCGTTACAACATACGGATCCTTATTTCGCATTAGGATAATTATTTTTAAAAACAAGTGAATGCTGAATAATTATAAAACGATGCTATATGCCACTCCTGAAAAAGAAAAAATTGAAATTTCATGTCATATTAGCATAGGCATCGCCAATCGATGATCTAGATGGGTCTAGGACGCAACTACCTGTCGATTAGTCAAGCCGTTTTTATTAGAGAAAGTCGCAATGTTACAAAAATAGTTTTACAAGAAGAAAATTCCCCCTTTTATGTTGGGCAAAAAAACAACAAATTAAGTTAGCGTTATTAAAAGGATTTTATGAATTAAAAATGTTGTCGGAATTTAATCCCTTGTGTTCTGCTTTCCCCCAATAATCGCGTCCCGACATCGGCTGCCCGAAATCAAAACAAGATTTCAAACGAATAAATATTATGAGCCGCAATTTGCTAACATCTACGCTAAAAGGTTTTCGAGGACTCTTTGGAATTAGCGCATGAATTGGAGTTCCTTAAAGAATTTTATTGATTTATTCTTAAATAAATACCGAATACAAAATGTTATATTTAACTTTAGGTTGTAACAAATTTGTTAAAAGTTCAAGATACGTTTCGCGTAAGTCGGAACGAATCAAAGCTGTCATTTACAAACAATTGCCTATCTATTTATGAGAAATAAATACGCTATACAAAAATGTCTTAAACGCACAAACATAAAAATATAACATTTATAAAAATCTCCGCTAACATACCCAAGGGACTGGAGAACCTTATAGTAGGTTGTTTCAACGATTCCACAGTCGTTAATTCCCCGTGTCCCTGATAATCCGGGAAATGTCTGAGGCCGGGACAACGACTAAAATTCCCGACAAAATGTTCTACTTTTGGTCATACTATTTGTACGGGTGATTTTATATTACGCGTTAAAAAAACGTTTAAATAGAATAAACGCAATTCCATATTCATACAACGCATTGTTGCATTTTGAGCGGTAAGTGAACGAGACAAGTTTGATTTTAAAACGTACGTATGACCAAGACGGTTGAAAAACCGCCTATGCCAACTTTTAGTATCTAATTTCAGCCAGATCTATTTGCTTTAATGTACATTTTAAATTGTCCGGAATAATTTAATAATAATTATGGTGACTAATCATGACTATATATTCTTGATCAAGGTGTACTTTCTATCTCTGATGGAGTGATGGATATAAGTGACAGGAATTAATGACGCAACGCGACGATCCGCCACGCTGGCGCAGGTGACAGGTGACAGCTGACGTCTATGACAGATGACGATACAGATTATTAATTACATAATTTAATAGACGATAACCAATTTACTTTCTTATAAGGCTCCGTGTGAAGTCTTAAATGTCCTCAGGTGACCTTATTTTTTTTTAAATTTACGAACACATTGATACATTTTGATTTAGTTAAGCTATATTTTAATATGTAATTATTTAATACAGGCTGTTGCTTGCGACTTCTTCGGCGACGAAATTAAAAAAAAACTGATAACGTAGCTTTTTAATATTACTATAGATTATTACATCAAAATACTCAGAATCGTTAAGTGATGACTAAAGGAGTCTCTTAGTGTAAGTTACCAATTAATTAATTGTTCATGATGCCATTATACTAATTATTATTTTATTACATGCCAGAATAATATGTTAAAGTCACAATAATTAATTTTTAAAGATGCGTCCATACCAGACAGTGCAATAGCGTTATAATGGCATGTGGTGAGGCCTTAATGGAATAGAGTATGGCAACATTAATGGCGCTGCCGTCGCTCAGCGGCACGTGTCGCTTGATTGATCAGCACTAATGTGTTGCTAGTGTAGACTATATTTATTGATATAATTAAGATATTACGTAGACTAATTGGATAATCATCGACTTTATTTAATTAAGTAGTAGGCTCCTTTATTAACGACTAGTTCATGTTCGTAATTTCATTCGCGTTAAATTTAGAAAATAATTAAAAACATTGCTCTTGTTACTCATTGATAACGAAGCTTTTTTATCGTGAAAGTTTTTTTGAAATTGACCCAGTAGTTTTTGAGTTATTTCAATACATACAAAAATACAAATATTTACTCTTATAATGTTAATATGGGTATAAAACAATGGTATCGTCTGGATTATTCCCAACTGTCACCCAGATCTGTCCCCACGTAAGAAAAAGTTTCATCCGTCCCACCTTTTAGTCCCACTATCACCATTAAGGTGAAAGATAAAACCGGTATGAAATAAAATAAGTTCCAACCGTCCCCTCGTCGCAAATGGTTATACGGATACAACTTTTTATTCTCATCTGTCTAAACGAGGGGACAGAGCGGGGTGACGGTTGGGAATAATCCTATCGTCTTTCATGTCTTATGTTAAACAATCAAACTTAGTTCCCGTGTTCACATTTGTGTAACTCCAAAAGTATGTATATAGTTACTATGTCATTATAATTTCCGCGTGCCCCATGTACGATGCAACGGAACAATAAATTTTCTAAAGAGAACCTCCATCTTTACGGCGTACGTACCTCCTATTGTTTTCCCGCGCCTTTTGTCATTTAGATAACCAGTTGCACACGACCCCTAGCGTCATACACCCTTGCCTACTTTCTCAGTATTCATCATAGTTTAGTGAAAAGGTCAAGCTAGACTGGTCTCACATACGGCCCTTAAGCGCCCTCTGCATTGAGCGGGCTAAAGAGGACGTTTGTGAAGGAACGCTGGGGAGATTTTCGAGATATTTCCGATAAATCCCTAGGCTTTGTTAGTTAATTTTTAGTAAGGGATAGTTAGTTCTAAGGAACGTCTTAAGCAAAGGACTTGTGCCAAGGGTTCCCGAAGATACAAAGGGTAAAAAATGATAGAAGGATTTTGATGAGATTTTATGACCTACATCAAGTTGCCATGTTATCCTACTACGATTTGAGTGACTAAAACTAGCTTTTGCCTGCAACTCCGTCCGCGTGAAACTAAATAAAACAAAAGTGAGTAGACTATACGTTCTTCCAGACTATCCTCTACGTCTATCCCGATTTTCATCGAGATCTGTTGCACAGTATAGGCTACAATCCAACAAACAGTTCCATCTAAACTATTATATTTAAAATATTAGTCCAAAGTAAGGTTATTACTAATTTTTATTTAACTACATGCTTAACTGACAAAAATCATTTTTATTTGTAATTTTGGACGATATGACATACGTTAGTACTGTTTAACTAAAGAGGGTGGTTAGATTTATGACATCGGACACGCAAACAAGCAATCAACAATTCATTTACTTTATGAATCAAATTAATAAGTTAACAGGGCACTTTTGGGTGTGCTTTGGAATGTTTATGACAAATGATTTTGTTAGGAAGAAAAAAATAGTTAAACCACACTTTTAGGTAAACGTGAAGAATATTGACCTGAGATTTGACCAGACCATAACATATTTATTAGTTACTTTTAGAATTTTAAGAGTGTGTACAGGTTATGTAAAACTGTGTTCTCGCTTCTCGCAGACTTATGGCGCCTCTTTCTGTCCAGCGTTGTACGCGCCCTAGGCAGGCAGGCTGCACGTATGCTGGCTCGGCAGGACGTGGCTACACTACACCCGCAGACCACTACTATTGGAAACGAACTCACTTTTAAGTCGATTGAAAGAAAGAATCGCAGAAGGAACTTGACGTTGGGATCATCCATTTTTTTATTTAGGTCTTTATCTGTTGTAACTAACTAAATGTATTGGTCCAATACGGAATTGCGAAGGTATAATCCAAGCTTTATTAGCGAACATAATTTTATAACAGTAATTACTCCCAAAATTCATTGTCTTCTACAAGATTCTCTCAGTTTTTTTAATGTCAATATTTAGATTGCGTACTTCAGTAGTTTTCAATACTTTTTACTCTTAAGATTTACATATACCCAAAGGGTAGTAACATACAAGGTAAACTGAGTGTGAAAATGTCGAGTTGCAATAGTAATTGCAGTAATTAATTGGGTAATAGAGCTGACGCCGCGGCTGGTACCCTGCCGCTACCACATAGGTCATCCATTTACTTGCACCGTTGTCTGAAAAGGTTATTTATATCGAAGATTCGATAGACCAGCGGTTAATTGAATTTTAGATTCTTAGACGGCTCACATCTTTGACTAAAGTTTGGCAAAACTGTTGTGCGATTGTCGATTGTTTTGCCCATTCAACTGTTTAGTTGCACAACTAATAATCGAGTAGTGTGGGCACCTCCATAAAAACTCATAGCAGTTGTTGTTGTTGTTTTGTCAAAGGTTTGCGCTCTCAATACGCGACTGTTCTCTTTCGACTTACCCAGTATAGTTGACTAGTAGCGCTTAAAAACTGGCAGTTAACTAGCACAGTGTGAACACTAACATTAGTCAGTCCGATGACTAGAGATGCGTCCTACTTTTTTGACAGTTCAGCCATAGCCCAACTGGCAAAGTGTGGACGTTCTATGCCAGTCCAGTGCTTACGGCACAATTGATCAGGAACCACACCTTGCTTATTTAAGGGAATATGGTTAGTATAACAAATTTTATTAAAATACAAGTTATAAATAACTAGATAATAATGGCCACTTCGTAAGCGTGGAAATTAAAAAAAAATGTGATAACGTAGCTTTTTATTGGTGATAGGATTTTTTAAATCGACCCAGTAGTTTTTGAGTTATTCCAATACATGTAAAAATAATCTCTCCTCTTATAATATTAGTATACGAGCTGTTGCCCGCGACTACGTCCGCGTGGTATTATGTATCCCTCGGGAACTAGACATTTCTCGGGGATGAAGCTTATCCCATGTGTACTCCAGACTTTGTTTTATATCTGTGCCAAATTTCAATAAGATATGTTGAACCGTTGCAGAATGATTGAGTAAACATTAAAAAACTAAATCAATGAATCCCACGGGAACCATGACTATTCCCGGGATAAAAAGTAGCCTTTGTGTTCTTCCAGACTATGCCCTAAACCTGTACCAAATTTCATAGAGATCCGTGCAGCCGTTTAGGCTAGAAACGCTAACAAACATCCATCCATCCATCTAAACTTTCGCATTTATAATATTAGTAAGATAGTGCGACAAGTATAGACAAGAAAACAAAAATAATGCAACGTAACGCGAAGTTCCGAATTTTATTAATACTGAACAAAAGCTTGTATTTTGTCTGAGAATAATTCAGTTTGTATATCGTTGTACTTTCATATACTGTCATATGTTGACAATAAACAACATGTGGACATTTCATTAACTAACAAACAAATCTTTCGTATATTGTGTAAGATAAACTAAAGAAAATAACCGAGAAAGACAATAAAACATGTGTTTGTCTTGGTTTTTATTACATTTTCTTATAACACTAAAATTCTTATTAACTATATTTGTCCTCTAACTATATTTCTTTATTTATGAAACTTCTTCTTGGTATATTAAGATCATAAAATCTACTTCAAATTCTTTTAATACAAAATTATAATTCCCGCAGGCTTAGATTATTATTTAATTTCGTCTAACTAATATTATAAATGCGAAAGTTTAGATACATGGATGGATGTTTGTTAGAGTTTGTAGCCTAAACGGCTGAACGGATCTTGATGAAATTTGGCACAGATGTAGGATAATCTGGAAGAATACATAGGCTACTTACTTTTTTTTAATACCACGCGGACGGAGTCGTTCGCTAGTAATAAATAAACTATAATTCAGAGCTAATCTTTAGTTAAATAGCTTATCAGTTAATGTTAAGAAGCAGTGATGCAGCAGTTTTGAGCACAGCAGATTTGCGATTTGGCGCACGTTCGTACACAGTATACATGCCCTCACAATAAGCCATAACATTTCACTACCACGTGTCTTTTCGATTTCATCTCGAACGAAACTCCAATTATTACTATAGCAGTTTGTATAAATTAATTAATTTACATCGAAGACTAATAAAGTTTGTGTTTAAGTACGTATGTCCTAGTCCCCTCCAAATCCAGTTTCTTTTCCAATTCCTTTCTTTTACGAAAACGGTATCATCATAGGCTCATCAGACAAAACGTGGGATTACTTTCACTTCACGCCTGTGTGCTTGGTCGTGGTATTGCTGCTGGCACCTTCATGCGAAGATATTAAGGGCTGCTACTACAGAAATTTATCAAATGCACATTTTTATCTTTTCATTCGAGAACAAATAGTAGTCGCATCGTAATTTGGCATTAGCTGAGTTGAGAGTCCTGCAACCCCTGCACACGCGCCCTCTGTTTGTCCCAAAATAATAATTACATTCCCCAGTTAATCCCTAATAATTAAATCGCCTCTTACGAGAGGGCTTCTGGATGTTTCTAATTTAATTATACGATTGACTGCTTTTTGGTCGCAGGCGACGAAAACTGTAACTTTATGTAATTTGTATAACTTACTTATGTTGTATAGGATTGATGGAAATTTAAGAAATATATAGACTGGAGAGAACAACATTTATTCACCGGTAACTTCTTTGAAAGATACTATTTTAATGGGGATGTTTCCTAATGTTACAAATCCAAATAAAGTTATGTTTAATATTTTAAAGAAAGCATTTTCAAACCTATAATAACATTTAGAGACCTTTAATGTTTGTCTCAAATTAAATATAAATTAAAAACGCTGCAATATTTTTTACCCTCAATTACTCGATCTCAAACACCAATCAGAGCTCGGTGACGTCACTTATTCGCAAACAACATGACAGTGTGACCACCTTTAGTGAATGTCAGTGCATTTTGTAGTTATATTTTTTTTAAAGATTATTTGGCGTTTTCGCGGTCTTTCGCGGCTTCGGTTATAATATATTTTTTTCATTTAATAATTATATTTTTTTCATGTTTAGATACGGTTTATCTACATAATAAAAGCAATTCCAAAAATTAGGAAACATCCCCATTGTCAAGTTTAGTGTCACTTCACGTCCTTGTATTGATTTGTTGTAAAACATTTTACAAAATTACGATAAGCTCCATCGTATAAACTAAACAGTGTCACAGAATAAAATAAAAACATTTAAATATGATTTGGTGACACCTATTGGTCGTTCATTTAATTACAATTAATTACAATGACATTTAGTTTTGGGTATATTAATAGACTGCGTTAATGGATCGTGTAAAACATAGGATTATTCGCAAACGTCACCCAGTTCAGTCCCCACGTGGGAACTGATGAGAATAAAAAGTTCTATCCGTCCCACCTTTTGCTACGAGGGACGGTTGGAACTTATTTAATTTCATAACGGTTCCATCTGCCATCTGCCATCTTGGTGATAGTGGGACTAAAAGGTAGGACGGATGAAACTTTTTATTCTCATCGGTTCCCACGTGGGGACAGAGTGAGGCGACGGTTAGGAATAACCCGAAAGATATTTCAAGTGAAGTGTCAAGTATGCTTCCTCTATAAATTTTTGAATCTCTATGATAAAAATAGAGAGAACCAAATACATCAATCTTACTAATATCATAAATGCGAAAGTTTAGATGGACGTTTGTTAGAGTTTGTAGCCTAAACTTCTGAACGGATCTCGATAAAATTTTGCACTGATGTAGAGGATAGTCTGGAGAACACATATGCTACCTTAGTTTTGTTTTTTTTTAAGTCCACACGGACGGAGTCGCGGACGAAAGCTAGTATGAAAAATAAAACTTATTTGATTTATTTACTAGCTTACACTCTCTTCTCCGTCCGGATGGAATTAAAAAAACAAAAGCAAGTAGCCTATTTGTTCTCCCAGACCCAGACTATCCTCTACATCTAAGCTAAAACATTTATAGTCCAAACTGGTTGTAACTGGATATGACGTTTATTTTTCGAAGCTTCTAGAGTAATAATTCGAGGAAGAGTAATAAATAGTGGGTGTGTGTAGATAAAGGTTATCTCGAGTTATACAATTTTTTTCAAGTATGTTATCAGTATTTAGTTGTTTGTGAATGACGCGATACTTAATAAAGAGAACATCATTATTTTAATGAATAATCAAAAAGATTGAATAAACTTTAATAGTATTTTTATAACAAGAACAAGAATTGTTTGTTACATACATTGGATTAAGACTTAATTCTATGTAGATTTACAGTTTATTAAAGTGGATTAAAAAAAACATAATACAGTGGACAATTATTTCATTCTGTACAGTTACCAAAATAGGGAAGGTTTTCTTCTTATTGCTTTGAGTTTACTTTGAATTATATTTACAAAAGTTAGTGTATCAGGAACTTGCCAACCTTTGCTGACTCCATGTTTTTTAATGAAAATTAGTAATATTGCTAACGCATGCTCATCCAAGCCAGGTCTTATATTTGAGCCATCATGTTTGCCAATGGCTATTTCACCAGTTAATGAACACACACTCAATGCACTTGCAGAAAAGATAATCTGTAATAACATTATTGTTAATTCATTACAATTTTTTGCCACAGCACAACTATAACCTAATCTATTTTTATTGACATATATATTATTCTTTGGGATTAGTTCAACAATTTTTGGACCAGGTTTACGATGTCGTAACGTCCATCTTGTATCATTTGGGTCGTAGTCTGGAGGTAAAACAAACAGACGTGGTTTCTTAGTAAGTGTAACATCTTCAACATCAGGATTATTTTTGCGGGTCTGTTGATCTTTGTCTCTTGCAGCTGAGGTACCTTCAGGTAAAGATGAAATTGCTGACTCTGTCTGTTCGTTATTGCTTCTTGTTACGTTTTTATCTTTCAAATCGCAATAACTATTAAGATCAGTAATTACTTTTTCAAATGTTTTAGTATAGTCATAAAACGCTTGGTGAATAGTAGTCATCGATTCATGTTTACGAGCTAAAGTTACATCTATGATGTTTAATATATTGTTAAATTCGCTTATAAATGTATTTTCAATAATTCCATTTGAATCATTTGATGTTTTGGTGGTAATTGGAAAATGTTCATCTAATTCATGCTGTGAGTTGCATTTGGAATTTACTTTGTTTTTATTCAATTTTTCTTTAGATGATTCTTTTGTAAATATATCTTGATTTTGTTTATAGTTTAGAGGTAAAGTAAACGAACTTGATTGTTTCTTAATTTTAACATGTTTATCGTCAGAATTATCTGTTGAAGCGCTGTCTTCAGAAATGGACAGTTCTGTCTGTTGCTTGTTGACTTCTGTTACCTCTTTAAGTTTTAACTCGCAATAATTATCAACGTCATTTACTGCTCTTTGGATTCTTTGTGCATACTCATAAAACGCATTGCGTATAGTACTCATTGAGTCATATAAAGGAGCTATAGTTGTATTTATATTGTTTAAAATATCATTCAATTCATTAATCAAAATATTTTCCTTAGTTTCTTCAGAATCTGTTGACAATTTGGTAATTGGAAAATTTTCTTCATTTAGTGATGCCTGCTGTAGAACGCGTGGGATATTTTTGGTTACTTCTTGATGAGTACTTCTTGGACTATCGCTGGGACTTACGCTAGACATCGAGGATATAATAACATTTGGAGATAATGGGTAGTGAATCGGCGAATGTTGTTGGGGATCTAAATTTTCCAGATATCCTCTTTCATGTGACTGTTCAGTTACATCATCATGTTGGTTCTTTATGGCTGGACTATTTTGTACAATCGATTGTTGGTTGTTTATACTTTGTAGCGACAAGCTTTTATTATTGTGCAAACGAGAATGATTTGCTAAATTCCTAGAATTTTGTAGAGATGATGAAGATGTGTTTCTCGATGAATCTTGAAGTACAGGTCCTGGATTGATGTCACGATTTTGTTGATTGACATTTTGTATTACTATTTCTGGCCCTTTTACGCGTTGTCTTATAAGTTTGTTTCCGTTACTTTTTATTGGTATTATTTTTCTTTTAGTATCTGCTGTAGAAGTCCTAGCTCGATTATTTATCGAGTGTTTGGAGGCTGTAAAAAGTTATTAAAAAAAACCTGTTATTAATAAATTCTATTTGATACAGATAATATCAACATGTAAATTTACTTTTTTACAGTTTTTCAAATCATTTATTCTTATTGTTTAATAATCTTATTGTACAGTGGAATAATTACAAGATAAAATTAGTCACTTAACATCAAAGTGTTGTTAGAAAAAAATATATATAACTTACTCTTAATTTTCTTCTCCATCTCTAAATGTCGGATTTTTTAACGTTACTCAGAGTCCAAATGCAATAATATGCATTAAAAATATTACCTTTAAAAAAAAAGATAGTCGGTTAAACACTACAAAAAAACAATTAATCTATACTAATGTCATAAAGAGGAAAGATTTGTATTTTTGTATGTATTGAAATAACTCAAAAACTACTGTGCCGAATTTAAAACTTCTTTCAGCAATAGGAAGGTTATTTATCTGTGAGTAACATGGGCTACTTTTTTTAATTTCACGCAGACGAAGTCGCGAGCAACAGCCAGTACTATTATAAACGAGAAAGTCTAAATAGATGTTTGATACTTAGTGTCTACCTAAGGGATCACGATTAAATTTGGCAGTTGTAAAACATAGTATAGAAGACGAGATCGACTACTTACAAAACATTTTTAACTAATTTTCGCCCGCGACTCGAACTAAAAAACCAATTAAAATGCTGTATTTAAATAGCCTATGTGTTCTTACCATCCTCAACATCTGTGCTAAATTTCATCGAGAGAGAGAAACATCCACCCATAACGGAATAAATACTCTCCTGACTCTAAGCTCCTAACCAATTTTCAGCGATATCGGTATAGCCGTTCTTGAATTATAAGTAGTGTAAATGTTGTGTTTACCTTACTGCTAAGATGTTTCACAATCTTCATCAAGTTTCCAGTTTTGTCCGTATTATTTATTTCTTATCACACGGTTGTTTCTCTTAGATCTTCATTAGGGAATGCCACTAGAATAGTCCCCAATGTTCCATGTTTTATCCAAGCGTACGGTACAACATAAGGAACATCCTTGAATTTAATCACATAATCATTATTATTAATAGTAATCTGAAATTAAAGAAATTAGCATTTATAAGACTAGCTTTTGACCGCGACTCCATCCGCTTGAAATTTGAAAATAATAAAAAAGAAATGACAAAATATAACCTCATAGATAAATTACCTTTCTAACAGTGAAAGTATTTCTTAAATTGGCCCAGTAATTTTTGAGTCTAATTATCACAATCAAACATACAAAATTTTCCCTCTTTATAGTATTAGTATAGCTTACCTAATTTCAAATCTATAAATAGCACAATGCTAGTGAGTCAATATACTTATTTGTACGTGCGTATGCGTAGCGACGATACAAATTATGTTTTAATATAAAAATATAATAAATATTTACCTTTATACCTATAAACTATCTAAAACTACATTGAATATATCTTCAACTATGACTCACTTATTTATTATAATGAGTAAAATATGAGTAGAAAAGACTTTGGAGTTTATACACAAATATTTCTCTACACAGACGCGTTAACACAGCGAAAGATGGCGTCGGAATAACTATTATACTTATGCCAAATTCGCGCGCGGTTTACACTTGGCCAGTACAGTTGGTAAATAGCGCTCTGATTGGGCCGTCAAACTGGCAGAGTGTAAACGCTAACTGACACCAACGAATCTCGCTTGTCGGAACTGCACTGGACAAGTGTGTACCGGGCATCACATTATGCCAGTATAGTTTAAAATAGCGTTCACTATTTGGTAAGATAGGATGAACTTTAAGATGAAACAATAGGCAATATGATCTTGACGCCAGACTTTCTAGAAGATTTTAGAATATGTTTTTAGAATCTATGAAATATTGTACATTTTACAAAAGTTGCAATTTGAAGAAGCGACTAGTTTTATTATTATTTTCATTGCTTGCTCTCGAAACTACTCTACGTTTTATTACCATTAGGGAACTACTCCAAAGTAAAATTTAAATTGTAAATAGTGGAAACCGTGGAACAGGCTTGTGTTTAGCTCCTATTTATTTATTTAAAAGTCTCTCAGCACATGTGTTGATCTTCCGTGGTACTCAGATTATGTTTCTCTATTTATTTAGCAACGAGCTGTCGCCTGCAAACTTCGTTAGTGCGATTTTTTTTGTCATCTATCGCATTCCCGCGTGCATCTACTTACTTCATGTTATCTTTCAAAGTCCCATCAATTTCGGACCACTCTTTGCATCATTTTGAGGGAGCGAAATTAAAAATAAGAAACCTATAATATGCCAGCCAGTCTTTGTCACCCTTCAGTAAATGTCCGGTCGAAATCAGACCAGCCGTTTCGGAGATTGTCCAGAACAAACACGGCTTGTGGATAGACAGACAGACAAAGATAAATGCGATTTTTGATATCAGCAACGCAAATTCATTATCTTCAAGAAATCTGGATTTTGCTTTTGATATTACAGACACTCCAATTTTATTATATATCTAATCTTTTTATATCAGGGTTTCAAAGGTAACTGCTCGCTCGTTATATTAAAAAAAGGCTTTATAAATAAATAAGTAATAAATATAATAACAATAGATTATAACAATTTGGATTATAATTACATGGAATATAATTAGATAACAACATTACAATAAAATTAAAGCTTATTTTCTAAACTAATTTTTGGAATCACACACATAAAATATCTAGTAATACATATAGACTATGATACTGGTGATATTGTAATTCTAAGGGTGAAATATTTTTTTCAAACTTTCTCTATAGATGCGTGGAAAGAAACGCCCAATCACTTTAACTAGTTTATAAAGTGTAAATGCGCGTGCACATATGCGAGGACATGATGCAAAACACAAAAATTTGCAAAATAACTTACAACAAAGTAAATACAAAAATCAACAACAAAAAAATAATCAAAAATACATTCTTTTCGAACCTATTTAAACATGTTTCAATAAAAATTCTTATAATAATTAATAAAATGAAACACTATTTATTGACTAAAAAATCTCAAAAAATTAATGAAAACAAATAAATAATCTATTACCTTCCTAGGTTTTAATATACGCTTTGGTTATACAGATACAATACAATCAGTCAATGTCTTAATAACAATTGCACCAAAATTCTTATAGAAAAAGGTATGAAAAAACAACAATGATTCGTATCGTACTCTCTGTTGTTAAATAAACACATAGTTTGAAACAAAAAAGACTTCGACTATTTTAGTTTTTATTACAAAAAAAAATCATACAGACGAATTGAGTACCACCTACTTTTGGGCAGTCGGTCAAAAAGTAAACTACAACTAAGCTACAATGTTTATTGTATTTTTGGAAGTCTCATCATCACAATCACCATAATATACGTCCCGATTGAGGGGCTCGGACCCTTCCTTAAGTTTGAGGTGACTAAGTCCCCATCCTGTAAGACATTTACGCGCGCATAAAACCCTGAACTATTATTGAAAAGGTCCACAGCCATCGCCACCGGGGTTTGTGATAAAAAAGGGGTGACAAGAACATTTACCAAGGGGGCCAAGTGCGGGTTGACTTCTCACAAATCTTTTCAATTTCATCGCCGATATTTAGAGGTTGTATCAAGATGTTTTCCTTCGCCGTAAGTACATCGGGTAAATTATATACATATGAAATTCGGAAATTGAAATATACATTGGTACATGGCAGGATTCGAACGTAGGACCTGCAGATTATAAGTCAAGTACTTAAGCCCCTTAGCCCTCGATGCTTTATTTTCAAGATTCAATCATTTTTAGAAGTGGTTTTCATGTATTTTGCTATTTCAGTAGCAGCAGAAGCCGGAAAATAAATGCTTATAAAACCTATTGTGCCGACCCCGCGTTAGTGGGATAAAGCCAGAGAGACAATAATAATATAAAACTTAACTATAGTAGTTAAAAAAAAATGAAAAAAACATACAGAAGAATTGAGTACCTCCTTCTTTTGGGAAGTCGGTCAATAATAGCTAAGCGGTTTTTTTCCATCGAATTTCAAGAAGTCTATTGCGTAAACTAGTTTCAACAGATTTAAGATCAAACGGCTCCCAACCATTTATGAATCCATGAATTTCTAAATATTTTAACAAAATTCTTATTCCTTCTCCATCTAAACCAGGGCGGACATCCAACTCGCAAGTATTTAATGTATTTTTCTTACGACCAATCAGTGTGCATACACTTAGCGCGTTTTGGGAGAATATTTCTACTAATAACAATCGTCCTAATGTTCTATAAGTATTTGCTACTCTTTTACAACTATTCAAACTTCTCTCATTTACGTATATATTACTACCAGCTATAAGTTCAACAACTCCTGGTACAATTGCTGGATATCTCAAGGTCCATCTGGAATCATTTGGGTTATATTCCTGAGGTAAAACAAACGAACACTTTGAACAACTTTTGCTTTGGATGACGAAAATCTGGTGCGTCGACCTTACGGGAGTAAGATAAGGCAGGGGAGATGATGAAAACTTTGAACAACCCTTTTGTGTTTGAAGTTCATTCTGGCTATCATTTTCAACACGATCGTTATTTTTTCTGTTATCATGAATATTTTTACCATCAGCAATGTAATTAGTTTCAACATTAATATTCTTATTTTCGTTATTTGTAGGGTTTTCTTCAGGTTTTTGTGGTATACCCGATATCGATACATCGACATTATTTGTCTTCAGTCGTTTTATCATGTTAATAGTATCAAGTGTATTTTTGTTAAATAAATTGGACTTAATATCGGATTGATGATGATGCTTGGTTTCATTTTGAGCATAAGTTCGCTCATTATGATCTTTACTAGTCTTTTCATCCGTCTCTCCTTTGAATACTTTAAGATCTAAATCTTCAGTGGTTGATAAAGATTGCTCTTGAATTAAATGTTGGTACGCTAGCCAAAGTTGTTTTTTAAATGATTTTTTTGTATCTAAATCGCTTAGTACAGGACAAGATTCATTTTCTGTATTACTCTTAGAATGAATACCCTTTTCAGTATGATTTAGGCTAGGTTTTCCAGTACGCCTTTCTTGATCGTGCGGTTTTATAATAGATGGATCTTGAGTGACTCCTGAACGTTCTTTTCCACATGAACCATTCAATGGATAGGTAGAATGTATGAATGATCTTAATTTATTTTTCACAGCAGATGAAGTATTTAGATGTTTAGAGTTTTCATTAATGTCGCCAATTTTTATAGATATTTCTATATTCAAGTTTTCTAGAGACCCTTTTTCAAGTGTATGGTTTTCATGATTAGGTGAGAACAAAATTTTTGCGGATTTATTTAATATTTTCTCTGAAAGTTGACGCTTCTCTTCAGTACACGACGGAGTCCTGTTGATTGGTATTTTCACGTCTACCGGTATATTTCCATTTCTGGTTGTGCTTTGGGAGATATGACTTTGTTCGATAGGTATATCTACGGAAGATCTATTAAGTGTTTCTTGTATGTATAGCTCTTGATGAGTTGCACTTTCTGAATGCGCGCTTTGATCTCGAGAGTTTACATCACTGGATCTATCAAGTATTTCTTGTGCTCTAGGCTTTCGGGACGAATTTGTTTTATTTATTGTTAAGAATCGATTACTATGAGTATGACTAGATAACTGAGCATGTTGAGCTATCTTGTTTTTCAAGCGATATAATGCAGATGGAGTTTTTACTACAGTAAGTTTTGGAAAACTTTGCTGAACGTTATCACACGCATGTATTGATTTTGCAACTGACACATTTTCTTGATTTTGATTATGGCATAAAATGGGTCTATTTACCTTTGAAGACGGATTGTTGTGAGAGATACTGGGTACCAGTGACGATGGATTTGGCGCTTTTGAATAACTTGTCACGGTGACTTTTTCTTCAGGAATCTTGTATTTAGCTGAACTTGGATCTTGTTGAGATTGCGAATGTGAAGACTTGGTATACAATCCTGGATTTTGATGCTCATTATGCTTTCTTTTCGGTTTCATTTTTTCTGCTTTAGCTTTACTTGTATTTAGGCATTCTAGTTTTTCATTCATTGCATTTATCTTGTAATTTATGTCGTTTACAACTGTTGGCAAATTTCCTTCATTGTGATTCGTCAATGGCTGACCGGACTGAATGGCTTGAATTAAAAAACTTTCTTTCGTTGCTCTTTTTTCTAAAACTGTTTGTTCCACAGTATTATTTGTAACAGTAGACATTTCAACATCGGTTGTTGATTTGTATATTTCAATAAGTTTCCTTTGTTTTTTTAATGGTTCATTCATGGAAATAGGCGGCACTGGTTGTTTACTACTTCTTCCCTTCTGATCCGTTCTATTATTTCCCACATGCGGGATCTTTGTGCGACATACCTTTGCTGCAGGACCCAAAGACGAACTTAGAGTTTTTCTTTTGGTAGCTGATTTATTTTCTGAAATAAAACATTTATATAAATATAAATATGTAAGTTAAAATCAATACGATTTTTGTTTACGAAGTTATGGAGTACTTACCAACTTCTGTATTTGAATATTTAGTTATTTGAGGTTCATTATTATTCCTTGATTTTATATAGTTTTCTGCTTCCATAAAGGAATCTGTAAAGTCACATAATTATGAAAATCTAATGGTAATGTGTTCCTTAATAAGAGCATATGTTATATAGGATGTTCAGAAATGACGTGTCCCTATGCAAAACGGAACGGAACCACAGCTTCCTTAGTCGAAAATGACGATTTCACCTACACAAAGTTACGTTTAGACCTTAAATGGCACCACTGTTTTTGAAAATGTTTACTTTCAATAGATTACATAAATTTAAAACATTGATTTAATTCAAGGAACCTAATTTTTAAGCACTAATCATGATAGATGCCAGACACTACCATCTGTTGCACGAATTTTTCAACTTGTCCCCGCAATAATACGAGCAAGTGAAAGGAATAAAAGTTAACCAAAAAAAAACACCTAATAACTTAATTTAGTGTGATTAACCATTTTAAAAATTACATTTATGTTGCTTAGTAATATAATTAAATGAACATGATTTTTTTCATTGACCGACTTCCTAAAATAAGGAAGTACTCAATTCGTCTGTATGTTTTTTATTTTTCATTTATACAAGTAGGTTTTTTTTAAATAAATAAATAAACTCACCACTTCTAAATTGCACTTTAACTTTATAATAACGCCAATCTCTTCGAGCCAAACTATTGTCTTGTACAAGTTGTTTAGTAAACAGCGAATACTCGGCCGGATATGCTACAGAATGGTTTTGGCCTCTTTTATCAAACTTCATCCATCCATGCGGGACACAAACTTCTAAATCAACAGTATCGTAAGGTTTTTCCAAAAATCTAACGATATAGTACTTATGTACATATTCATCTGTCATCTGTAAACAAAGCAAATAAAAAAAATGAGGAAAAAATTATCCTTTCATCATCATTTTGGTGCGACAAAGCGGCTGGAGATTTGTGACGTCACCAAACAACAAAACATTCGATTGGTTCTTAGAGTTAGCAAAAGTTAAAAACGGATTAAATCCGTCTATAACTTTCGAAAAGCACATATACACACATAAAAACGGGTTATAATAAATGTTAAAAAATGCAACCACGAGAGAATACACAATTATGTGTTTATGAAAATGTTTACTCCGAAATGTACACGACCTTATTTTATTTAAATATCATTTCTGGTACAAATAAGTGGTAATTAATGAATTTCTATTCATTTTTTCGCATCGCGCCTCGACCGCCAGAGCGAGAGAAGAGAGAGAGATGGCAGATTGAAAATTTTGGAGTAAGCTACAGCGGATGACTAATAAATCCGAACATGCACGTGGCACGTACCGTATTATACGACAGAAACAAAAATTAGATTTAATTTAATTCTTAGCAGAACGTTACGTTTAATTTCATACGTAGTTTTATACACATAGATAACAAATTCGAATGACCCATGTTGGTAAATAATTTCTCGCGATTCCAGGAAACAAGCGGTATTTTGAATTAAAAGTACAACAAAACAGTTAATTTTTTTTTTTCGTAACTATAGTTGGTGATTGTATTTATGCACAGTAGCAAAATATAAATAGCTAGTTACAAAAACCACTAGTTTTATAACACGTGACGCCGAACAAGTCACTAGTTTCGTTACGTTTCTCGAAAATGACATAACGATTTACGTCTAAACCGTGTATTGTCCTACAAGATTCATTTGTCTGTTTGTCAAAAAGGTGCCACAAGAGCCTTGTGGCAGTCCACTAATCATTAAAAGAAGAAGAGCCATGTGGCACTCTATTGAAAACAGCGTCACCATAATAGATAAGTCACTTGCTTTGGCCAAAAGCTTTGCGTTATAGAACTTGGCGAGGGAATTTAAAAAAGTACACTTTTTCATGATTAACTTTCGCTACTAAATCACGTTATATTAAAAAAATCTATATAGACATGTTTTTATAGTAATAAACTTTTTATTTAATTTCCTTAGATAGCATGGAGAACATATATCGTATTTATTGAATTATGAAAATAAACAAAATAAGATTAGCTGTAACTAGTAGTAACAGTACGTACTATTTGATATATACTTGTATCTTCACATTACCTAGATGTTATATACGCTAAATATGAAAAAAAACTAATATTTTCCCATTCGGGAATTTTCCCGGGGCTTTTTCCCTATTTTTCCCATGTTTCGGTTTTTTCAGGATAACTTCCCATCTCTAGTATTGACAACACAGCGTCGCCATCTATCTATACTATTATAATAAAGCGTAAACACACACTTCTTGGTTACCTAAGATGTCAGCAATTACAGCATATTTTAGAATAAATCCGTTTATAATAAAAACATTCTACCTCCTACACTTACGTCATGCTTTAGACTATGTATTTTCACGCCATTAAACACAAGGGGTTAATATTTTGGATAAAAACCCTAATGTGGGAAAGAGGCCATAAGTTGCTGTTAACATCAAGCAAAATCAATCGGCAAAATTGCCATAGTAAAATAATTGGTATTTTGACATTTGCAATTAATTATTTGACACATGTAACTATAAAATAACATTTTCATAAGTTGATGCGGATGAAGTCGCAGGGGCTACACTAACAGCTAGTAATAGATAAGTCACTTGCTTTGGCCAAAAGCTTTGCGTTCTAGAACTTGGCGAGGGAATTTAAAAAAGACACTTTCTAATAATTTTTCGGTACTAAATCATATGACATATAAAAGAAATATTTATAGATATGTTTTTATAGCAATAAAAAATAAATTTGTTGGGGTTACTTATTCACACCAATCAAATAACTCGTCAAGAGCAATCAAATGAATCCAATCTCTATGGCTTTGCGTTGTTTAATTACGAAGTTCCATAGCCACCTTTCAGCTCCATCATCAGATCAGCTTTATGTCATAATATCCTATTTATACATGTATGCAAATTTTCAGCTCAATGTATACCGGGAAGTGGATCAAATTTAACTTGTAAAATATGATAACAAACAACGAACAGTTTAAATATCAGCCTCAAATAATAAATGATTCATAAATAACTAAATGAAAACAGATAAAACAAGATCACTCACCTTTAAGTATCAAATAAAACATATTATCACTTGATTATTGTAAACATCAATTTATTTCAGGATACAATAAAGAATTATTAAAACACTTGGATTGTATACCACTGTCACCCACGGAAGCAGAGATAGTACTGCAAACGAAACCAATTGCGTCTATCTCTTTTATATGCGATACTTATCCAGAACACGTGCGAACAAAACAAAACATCAGGACGGGAATACCCATCTAAATTGAGTTGCTGATGACTGAAAGTTTTTGTATTGTAAATCAATGATCGCCGCCACAAAACCTTACAACCAGGGTAATGAATGAAAGGGCTTGGCGAGTGGAGTATGGCATACTATGAAAAAAATACCGCCATCGCAAAATGGTTGACAAATTATTGCCCAACATAACAATATGTAAAAAAATTAGAACTTACTGCTTTTATTGTATACACCGAGAAAATTTTTGAATCAAATCACCAGATCAATTACATGTTTAGACTGGACAAGAGATTTATTCCTTTAATTGTATGCTACAGGAAATAAAGTTGCATTATGTAACGCAATCGAGATCTGGGGCGTAGTAACAAATCGCATGCCATAATACAGGTGTCCCGAGCGGACGGGAGGTCCAGACGAAGGCGGGGGTGAGGGCGGCGTATGGTTGAAGCTGACGCCACGCATCAGGAGTACATATCTGCGAGTTCGCGCCGCGCCGTTTTATCAATACTGAACGTCACTATACTGCTAAACATATCCAACACGTTGTTTCAGTCAAGTTAATTAGTAATTTCACATCTTGCAAAATACTATCTAATCACTTGTACACTGCGATAGAAATTAACGATTTTTGGGAACTATATTCTACGTAAATACACACTACAATTACTTAGTACTTGTGCGAACTAGTTCAGAATTAAAACACATTGGATATGCCCTAAGAAATGTTTAGGCAATAAAATATTCGATGCTCGCACGAGTCGCTGCGTAGAACACAATTTTAGGTGTAACGGGGAGCAGCGGGATGCGAGGGGAGAGTACTGCGAATCGCACAGCTCAAGGTCAGCCGCAAAAAATATTTTTTCCTCAAACTATATTCAAATTTCAAATAATACTATCTGGCGATGTCTGGATTTGTAAACAGAACCGAATTTAATAATAAAAAGAGCAATCATTCAAATAAGAATGTTTATTGTTTAAAACAATTTAACAATATCGCAAAATAATAAAAAATATAGATTAAAAATGATGCAGTAACGGCATTTATAACATCGAATATCTTGAAGAAATAAATTGTGAAAAAATTATAGGGTGGACTAGGAAGGAAACGGAAACTAGAACTTTAACGTAAACGGAAAAAACTAATTTCTGTTTTTCAAATGATTCCTTTTTTAATAAGTAATATATAAATATATCGTGCGTAAATCTTGTAAGAGTTCAATTATTTATTAATATTATTTCAAGCTCAAGGTCATATTATCAACGGAAAAACCCAGGGTAAAACCTATGAAGTTGGTTTTACCGTGGGTATTTTGGTAGAAATATAAAACCATTAAAACATATACTTTATGCCTACGGGATAACGTCGTAAATAATTTGGTATTATGCTCTTGACAGATTGGGTTTTTACACATAAAATACTGAAACTTGGCATCAGTAATATATCTGTTAACTGAAACGTGAATATAAACCCAATGAAAAGCTATAAACTTCTTGAATCAATTGAGAATACATTTGTTTACTAGCTTTCGCCCGCGATTCCGTCCGCGAGGAAATAAAAAACAAGAGTAAGTAGGGTATGGGTTCTTCCAGACTATCTTCTACATCTGTGCCAAATTTCATCGAGATCCGTTCAGCATTTTAAGCTACAAACTCTAACAAACATCCATCTAAACTTTTGCGTTTATAATATTAGTAAGGTTATGAAAATCAATATTTTTTGCAATAATAATGTAAATTAATGTAAGAACTTAGGGTAAAATGTATACAGGTGATTCTTATGGACGGATCAGAATCTTTGTGTAGGTAAGAGGACCTCAATAACTATCATTTAAGCCTCAAGTATGTTGCCCGATTTTAATTTTTGAAAAAACCGTAAAAATCTGCCTTCCTACTATTTGCCCGTACGTCCAGAACAATATGTCCTTGGGCTTTCGTGCCTCTATCCGTTTTTTGGAATAACTCACCTGGAGAACAAAATACAAAAAAATTTAAATTTCTTGAAAAAAAAAAAGATTTCCAACTTTGAGTCTATAATTTTTTTACATCTACATTTTTCCTACAAGCTTTTTCAAAAAATATACCTTCACAAAGCTTTTTCAATCAAATAAAATATTTTGTTTATTACATTTTTACAAAAATTTGCCAATTTTTACAAAAACATACCACACATATCTAGATTTACTATATTAATAATTACAACTAGCTTTCTATATGTCCCAACCTAACTGAGGGGCTCTCAGCTTATCCTAAATTAGGGTGACTAGGCCATAGGCCATAGGCCATAGTCAACGCTGGCCAAGTGCGGGTTGGTTGACTTCAAACATATCTTTGAATTACTTCACCGATATGCAAGTTGCATCACAATGTTTTTCCTTCACCGAAAAAATGTGAACGTGAAAAAAAATCGGAAAATTATCAGTACATGGCGGGATTTGAACCCAGGACCTGTAGATTACAAGGCAAGTGCTCAAACCAATGAGCCACCGACAATAGTTAGTCATCACTTAAAAAATCCTTCACACTACAAACTTCTCTTCCCTTGTGAATCAACCTGTATACTTTATTTTTTATTTTATATTTCTACTAGTTGTTCCCGTGCGACTTCATCGGCATAAAATTATGAAATTTTTATTTTATTGTTTACATTTGTCAAAATACCAATTACCTTCCTATGGCCATTTTGCTTCCTTGATGTTGGCAGCAACTTATGGTCTCTTTCCCACATTAGGGTTTTTATCCAAAATATTTACTTCCTAAGTTTAATGGCGTGAAAATATGTAGCCTAAAGCTTGACGCTGCATTGCTGACATCTTAGACAACAAAGAAGTGTGTGTTTACGCTTTATTATAATAATATAGACATAGATGAAATTCGAAAATCGTAAAACACATTACTACGAGTACATACATAAGTCAAATATTTTCAAACAAGCTACTTCCGAAAATAATCTAAAATAAAACAACGGCTTTTAAATTTGTTATCTCGTGACCTCAACTGACCTTTAAGAACAACTGATATCTATAAGTAAGTAAGGATTTGAGCCGCACACGTTTTACGCATTAATTTAAATAAAATTTGTTTTGACAAACCCAACATTGATAAAATGTGTTTAGCATGTGTTAAAATAAAAGAACTTCGACCAACACCTCAAGAAGCTCTCGCTAGACAGTTGGATTAAGGGCCCGATTCAAAAGGCGGTTATTTTAGAAACCGCACGAATAGTGAGGAGGTTCCTGTCTCTGCAGCCTTGACCACTGGTTGCTTGAGTCATCGGATTCCGCAGCTGGTGGTGCTCTATTTTTTATATGATATATTTTATTTTATTTTTATATCAAATGTAATGTAAAATGTATTGTATAGAAAATAAGAAATAAAGATATATGCAATTAAAAAAATAATAATAATATGAATAATAAAAAAAAATATTCAAAATTAGCTAGGTTTTTTGAGGATAGTGTGTCATATTTATTTTAAAATTTCTGCCAACCAGGTTAAACTTTATAGCGTTTTAATAACTCTCTGATTCACTGAAAATTACCAAAGCCAAAACAAATTCTTACCAGTCATTACGGCGCTAGCGCCTTACGAGGGAGGACTTGTGTCAAATTTGGCTGCGGTCCAGCTCGTGCGTCTTTCCGTAATTTCCCTACCATTGCTACGTTTCCCTATGCGATGTCCCAATATTTTCTTGAACGTCCAAATTTTGTGTTACGGATCTTGATGTAGTTTGCAGGCGACAGCTCGTTCTTTAATATTTGAGCGCATGAGTAAAGATTCCATTTTTAGTGTTTACTGATCATATAATATTAAATATTATGAATGCGAAAGTTACGATGGATGGATGGATGTTTGTCAGCGTTTGAAACGGCTGAACGGATCTCCATGACATTGTGCACAGATGTAGAGCATAATCTGAAAGAACACATAGGCTACTTTTTATCCCGGGAATAGTTAGGGTTCCCGTGGGATTCATTAATTATTTTTTTAATGTTTGCTCGATTATTCTACAACAGTTCAACATATCTTACCGAAATTTGGCACAGATATAAAACAAAGTCTGGAGTACACATGGGATAAGGTTCATCCCCGAGAAACGGTTCCCGTAGTTTTTTGTAATTTATATAGTTCGTATGTTTTCTAATACCATGCGGACGGAGTCGAGGGCAACATAGCTGTAGGGCAACATTTATTTACGCTTTACTAGCGTAAATAAATACATGAAAGCATACAGTGAATATATTAAACTAAAAAAAAAAAAAATATATATGATAACAATGGGCTGGAGGCTCAGCGTGTACCACATGGCCAATGCCACGCGGAGCTGATTTTCAGCCTGTCCCTGTGGGCCGCGTTGCGCCTCTACAGAGGTGCCCAACACTTGCACCATAATATATACAGAGAAAAAAGATTTCAGTGATATTTACTAATCTTCATACATATTTAATCATCATATATATCTAGTGGTTTACCTGACGGATCATAGATTCCTTAAAGATATATTTGAATTGAAATAACATTTAAAATAGACCTCCATAAGCCCGGCTCCAACGAGAAGAAGAATTTCATTGATGTATCCCTTTCTATCACAATAAATCTCCCGATTTGTTTGTGGCCATTAAACGAACGTCAACAGCTGCATTTTATTTTAATATTTGTGGGTTTATAATATTTCACGGTTTTGTTAAAAGAATCAAACGTTGAGCTGGGTTTAAGCTGGTAAAAGTTAGAGGGTGCTTGTTTTAAAGCGCACGCACACCTGAAACTAAACTATCGCACAACTGTTTAGTCGCTTTCATTCCTATGAGCTTATATGGAGGTGAGCACACTATTTGATTATTAGTTGTGCAACTAAACAGTTAAATGGACTACGAAACAATGGATAATCACACTAAAGTGTGATAGTCAAAGGTGTGCGCCCGCCCCTGTCACTAAAGACATGGGTGTCGCTATTTTTTTATACCTAAACCTCCGTTTTCGTGGCTATACACGGCTGAAGTCGCTTTCTCCGTGCGGAAATCCGTCTGTCTGCGGCCTGTCTTTGGAAATCGCTTTGAAATATTACCAGCGTTCATATGAACGCGCAGCGCTGATTGAAAACACCATTCGTTCAAAAACTACGAAGGCATTTAAATATCCAGACGACTATTTTAAAAAATAAAATTATCTGAAGTTAGTTTTTTTTTTAATTTTCACGCTTTTCAACTCTCTGTTTCTACAAATGGCAGGTATAAAACTATTGTATAGCACATAAACTTAAATTAGTTTTACTAATCCATGTATTGTGACAAGCGACAATAATCAAAAAAAACGAGTGGAATTTACTAAAGTCTCAAAGCTGATAAATTCTAATAACAAACATTTTGTGGTATAGATGTAGAATGCAGAATGTCCTTAATTAAGCATGTCCAAGCGGCCGGCGTGCCACGGGCGTTCTCAAACTTTACCCATTTGCATGTTATGAACCAACTTACCCCCTAAGTCAACGTTTGTACAGTTTCTATATTGTAGGTTAGGATAAAAAAAAATGTATAAGGTAAAGAGACCAGTTATCATTAATTCTTATTGAAGGTTTTATCCCTATTTTTCATTTTTTAATCCTCGAGGGGGAGGCGCTTGTTACAATATTGCGTTGTTTTTCATAAAGTGTCAAATGTCAATTATGCCTGGTTTACACCGGGCCATTACAGTCGGATGTACTTACTGCCGCCAGTTCCCGTTGCCATAATGTCAGTTGCATGCCAGGTCAATTATAATACGCGTTTTTCTAAAACTTGTTATTTGTGAAACAAGAATTAAAATAGTTTTGCTATAGCAGATAATATTATGATGTTTTCTTACAGAAAATCAAGCTGAGGCAATCTACAAAGTGTTAAGGAAGCTACTCAGACAAGAGACGTGACACGAAATGGAAAATTATTTAATTTCCTTTGACAATGTCGCGCTGCATTTCTCTTATCGAGGGACTGAACATTGAAAAACTTTATATAAATTAAAATGAAGTAAAAAAAAAACTATGTACACAGATTATAACTGAATAAATTATTTAAATAGTCTATACAATATATGTAAACAATAGAGTTTTCTATCATCCTCGTATTTTAAAGGAAGTAGCAGTATTTTCTGCAAATCAAACGCCACAGAATCCACTATTATCCAAGTCAGTGGGTTGTAAGTTGGAATTCTTATGTAAATTGTATTTTCCGGGATCGTTCTTTTTATTCTGTATTCGGAACACGTGAGCCAATCCCGCGCTCCTTGATTCCATGCACATTTCCGAACTGAAAACATTAATCCAAAATGGCGCTGGAAAAGAACGCGTGTTGGTGTTTTTGTTTTTTTTTTTTCAAAGTTGCATTAGTAATATTTTTTAAATAAAGTAGTATTTTAGAAAAACAAATATGAAGAGAAACTTTGTATTTATTCCACTAAACGTAATTAGAGTTTCGACTGTACTATTATTTAGTTCATATTGTTGAAGAAGCAAGTAATCTTTGGTTATTAAATATAACTCTACCGCACTTTAGACCTAAAGTTCAAAAGCTGGAGAATTAATAGAAACTTTGACCATTTACATGTTATGAGCAAAGTTTCTGGGGCGACCGTCGGATCGATTTATAAAATATTCATTACATACAATACTATGTTCTGTAAGATTTTTTATTGGGAACTCGATATCTTACGCGCTGTTCATACTTGGCCAGTACAGTTGGTCAGTAGCGCTCAATAACTATAAGTAAATCAACTGGCACCTGTAAGTCCATTTAATCTATGACTGGCCAACGCAACTGTCCAACTGTACTGGCCTACTTCATACCAGGATAGTAATTTAGTCGTGTACAATTTGATAGGAAAAGTAAAATGTTCTCTAACTCCCAGAAGCCGTACAGCCGGTTCAGAATTTCATACGAAATTCACAAACGTGACATGACGCGTAATCAAAATTGAAAGCCAATAAAGCGATATTCAATCTGCAATAAATTGGAAATTCACATAAAACTTTCGGCGCGAAAAATAACCTATTTAGCATTCATGTTGCGCGCCCTGTCATTACAAGCGAGCACGTCGTTGGTGTTACAAGTAAAAATAAATGTTTGTGGTAATAATAAAATGCTCGTAATGTTATTGAAGGCTTCCAACATTTCTAAAGTCGTAATTCCCAACATAAAATTTATTCAAACACCCGACTATAAGATCTATACAAGCTAATGGGGCTATTCGTATGAATGAAATAGGCATTCAACAAGACGGACTGATAATGTTATCAGAGGTAGAGAACTAGACCGCCAGAGAACCGTAATGGAGTTTAATTGAACAGGTGGATAAAAAGGCTTCAAACTGTTATAGGAACTCCTTTGAAAATTGTGCAGCAATAATATAATACTATAAACTTGCTGAAAGTTGTAGCCATTATAATAAAAATATAAAGACGCATTTTGTAAATATTTAGAAATCTAAATTTTTTTTTTACCTTGATAAAATTCAACTCAATTTCATAAAATTACAACGTTCAGAAATTGCATTTGACATTTTAAATCATTTGCATCATTCTGATTTCCAAAGTTCCTTTTAAAATTACTTGCATAATTATTCAATTAAAAGTATGAAAAACCGTTTGGGTTTTAAAACATTTTAACAAAACCCAAAAATGCACGTGATAACATTTCTGATTTCCGAACGAGTAAACGTCAAAATTTTATATCTGCGTGTGCTTTCAGCCGTGAACTTTCAAAATTTCACGTTTTCACGTTGTCGTTTTGTTAAGTTTCATATTGTTAATTCGTGATTCATTTTTCCGCATTCATCAGTAATGGCTGGGAAACTGAATAAGTTTGAAACTCCCAGCTCCGCGAGCTCCGATAGGTAATTCGTGTGTGCTTAAATGTTATGTTTGTTTGCCCAGCTGGTTACTGTCAACAAAATTTCGTTTAAAGGACATTCATGTTTAGTATGAGTTTGTTCTTCATAGCGTACGTCCGGTGTATATATAAGTAGTGTATCAGTGCTTCATAAAACTTTGAATTTAAGGTTAAAACGTAACACCGCCTGAAATATAACCTTATCCATGCATTGTGATTTGTGATTTATTTTTAGACATTTATTTAGTACATTGACGGCTTACTTTGCGTAAGATCGCGCTGTGAATCAAACACGTGCTAAACCTCACAACTAGATCGCATGTAAGAAGTCAAAAAATTAACAACCATGGAGGCAGCTTCATTGATCTTCCCAAATCCGTAAGAGTTTTCCAAATTTTTGGTTACTTTACATAAATGTTTTATTTACTGCACAAACAAAGTGGTAGTGATGATAATGGACAAATGTAACAAATAATCACCTTGCTATATCATAATCATATAAATTTAATGTCTAAACAAATTTTGCACAAGTACATAACAATGTAGTAAATTTGACCTTGTATAGATAAGAAATAATGAAACAACAAACATATGATAAAATCATGTAAAATATACATGCAGTGATAACAATCAAAACCTTTCAAATAAACAAAGGTTTTTACCCATTTTGTAAAAATATAAATGTTTATCAAACATACAAAGAAACTGAAAAAGATATTATCTGTACACAACCTTTTCTCATTAAATAATGTAGAATTATAATAATAAATAATTATAATTACACAATAGGCCAAAATTCACCAATGTTTTCTGATAAAACACTCAAAGAAAGTTTATAAAACATACTTTCCAATTTTAATAATGTTACATCATACAATAATCTGCACATTTGAATGTAAATGCTTAACAATTATTCTAATTGCCGTGAAAAAAAATTAATTGCCTTTCAAATTAGTCACTTTACAAAACTAGCAAGGTTTTTAATAATAAAATACAATGTTATTATAGCATAACCAGAAATACAGGATTCATTTTTAATTAGCAGTAAAAAAAAATCTTAAACATCATTATTTTTTATATAAACAATAATAAAGCCCTTATTGAAATAAAATTGCCATTCCTATGAGTCTTCTCCACTGTCAAATAACTTATAAGAAAAGGTTGGGAAGAGAATGGGACTAAAATTAAGTCTCTAGCATGAATACTCATTGGATTAAATTCATAATGAGAAAGATGAGTCAGCTATGAGAGAGCCAGCTTTTCAGTGTGTAGATGTTAAAGTGGGCCTGCTGTTGAAATGGCATTACAACTTAATAAAAATAAACTTAATTAGAACGGAGACTTATTACAATTTGCATGTTCTAGCTTCTTGGTAATTTTAAAAGACTATTAGTAGTTATAGATTAACTAAGATTTTAACAGTGGTAGTGCCCTCTTTAACATCTTAGCATGAATGGGCCGGCACACCCGGTGTAATACTACAACCACACAGAAGACAGGCGTGAAGTGGAAGAGGCCTAATTTAATTCCCTTTCTCTTTACCACCCTTTTCTTACAAGGAGAGGTTGGGAAGGGGAAGTAGAGGGAAGTAGATTTGACGGTGGAGGAGACGCATAGGAAGGGGAAAAATCCACTTTATGTACATCTCCTCCTCCGTCGGATAAGCGGCAGCGGTTGCGTCGCCATTTTGGCGGATTCAGGTTGCCGCTTGCTCGTTTGTCATCTTATGATATAAAAAAAATTAACTTTCCTAATCCACACAGATTAGATAATCAAGTAATAATAAAAGCACTTTCATGTTATTGATTACTCATCAATAACATTTACCATTGTGCCAATAACTTAAATCATTGTGTAATAAAAAAAACTGATTTAAATCTAATCATGTGATTATAAGGTGTCACAGTGGTCTAAAATATTACTTGAAGTCCTTACTTTAATTTTATAAAGCACAGTTTTTACTATGTTACTAATATAATTGGAGAAATTTAGATTATAGCTGTTTCCGTGCGGCTTCATCCGCATGGAATTATAGAAGCATTATTTTCGTTTTTATACATTTGTTGAATTCTCAATTGCAAATGTCGAAATTCAAATGCTCAAATGATATAAAGGTGTATCACGGCTTTGCTTCCTTGATGTGGTTGTTTTTTATAAACTTCTACAGACTCTTGGTCTGTACTCTTTTTTGCACAGTCTGTTTTTCTTTTCTTTTTTTTGTTTATTCTTTTTTGTTGCGTAATCTTTATAACGCTAGAGAGTTCCTATTTTTTTTAATACAAAAATTTTACTTATACTAGCACGAGAGTTGTCAGTGGCGACGGATGTATCCTTGAACAGAGTCTATGTAATGTAATAAATTACATAGCTACCTTGATGTTGGCAGCTTGTAGTTTATAGTCCCTTTCCCACATTATGGTTCATTATTTACGCCATAAGTTTAATAGCTTTAAAAAAGCCTAAAGCATGTCGTAAGTGTAGGGCTTTTTATCAAAGAAAGTATTATTAAAAATTTATTTGGACATTCTTCGCCACAAAGTAGTGTATGTTTACGCTTTATTATATCAGTATAGATAGATAGATATTTGAAGCTATCTCCTGAATCATTGAATGGATCTCATTGGAATATCATTTTACAGATTGTTGTATTGCAAGGTCAATAAGACAAGAAAAGTGATAATAAACCTTGACACCAAAAAGATATCCACAATCAATAATTCTATAAATATTTCAATATTTATAAGAATGTAAAATTTCTCTGTTGTTTTTTAATTAATTTGTTTTATACTTATACTGTGCCTTAATATGTGAATTTAATTAAATGTAATAAAGACTAGCTTTTGCATGTGACTTACTCTAAACGCGATTAGAGTAAAACTTAGTAACCTATGTACTGTAGTTACCTTAGTAACCTATGTAGCACAGCACTGCCGAGCGGTGACTGAATACAGGGTTAGGTATCTTGGTTCGCCGAGATCGCTCCCGGAGATCACCAGCAATATAAAGGGTCTGCTGAGGTTCTTCGGTGAGCTGGGTTGGCTGGAGTAATCCATGTCCTATTCTCACGCAAAATACGCGCTAGTCTTGGAGTTGCGGAAACCGTAGCCCCTACTACTACTAGTAACCTATGTGATCTTCCAGACTATGTTCTACATCTGCGAGAAAGTTCTATACTATGTTCTACATCTGTGACAGAGTTCTTCTAATCTATGTTCTACATCAACAAGAGGCTTCTTTCAGACTAAGTTTTACATCTGTGCCTTTTAGTGACATCAGTTAGGCCAGTCTGGAGACTAACATCCATCCATCCATTTTAAAAAAAAATGTGTTACAAGAAACTCATTGTTATATTGTTGCAGTGACACGGAGCTGGCTTTAGAGTTGAACGAGCAAGTATTCCTGGATGAAGAGGACTATTCCCGTGCCCCGGCTTCGCCTACCACAGTACCCAATGTACGGCCATACCGACCACCTTCTACAGGTAATAATAAATTTATTATTTAAATGCCTTATAGATCAACTGATAGTACCTAAAGTCTACACTAAGTGTTTCCCTTAATGATTAACAATTTTTAGTATGTTATTGATGAGTTAACATAAGAAAATATATTTTTCATCTATTTATCTATTTTTAAAAGATGTTTTGATTACCAAATACTTATTCGCTTTTTTAAGTACTGTTTTATTATTATTGAGTTATTTATGTAACAACTATATTATAAGCATCAAAAAGTCTAGGAAATAACTGAATACACTTCCTAGTTCCTTTCTCTATCAACCTTGTATTCTCCAAGATACTGCTTTTTATATGTAGGTTAATGTTGTTAATAAAGGTTACAATTTTTATGTTTTATTGTATTTTATATTTGTTTTTATTGTTCGACTTACCTTCGTTTGAATCGACGACCTCTAACTTCTATACGATTTGAATTATCAACACGATTTCATTTGACCATTAAAACCTTTAAGCACAAATAGCCTAATAGTTTCTGGTAGGGGCTAACCATCTTAGAAACAGGGTTCGAATCCCGGCATTCGACTATTGGGAAGTTTACCCTTTTTTTGCCCGAGGTGAATGCATCTTGCGCATACTCCGCGCCCAGGGGGACGCGGTAGTTTTGTGGGACTCTCCCCCATAATGGATGGCATACCCACTATACCCCTCGGTTCCTCCAACGCCTTA
>NW_013525246.1:588933-592978 GCF_000836215.1 Papilio polytes | reverse complement strand
TTCCGCTTACGTCCGCGACCCCTGGGAACTACCCTAGCAAAAACCTACCTGGAATGGTTAAATGAAATATTAGTAAATTAACAAAAATCTACCTAATTAAAAAAGTGACGATATAAAAATTGTAACTATTTACGACTAGTTTCTTTAAACCGCTTTGCTTATAAATTTAAATATGCAACAGTTGTCGTATCTCCCGCCGGAATTATTATAAGTGAGTAAAATGATTTTTTTTATTTAGAATGACGCTAGATATCACAAAACAGTATTAAACAGATTATCGTAACAAACATTTCATGTCAATACTAAGTGTCATATGAAAGCGAATTCGGCAGTTTCGAGACCGGGGTTAGGTTGGCAGATATAGTACTTCAAATATGATAATATTCATTGTAAGAGCGTCGGTGGCTCAGTGGTTTAAACTCTTGACTTGTAATTTGTTCTTGGGTTCGAATCCCGCCATGTACCAATGTGATTTTTAGAATTTTCATATGTACATAATTTACCCGACGTTCTTACGGTGAAGGAAAACATCGTAATGCACATACCGGCGAAGAAATTCAAAGATATGTGTGAAGTCAACCAACCCGTAGTGTGCCAGAGTGGTTGATTATGGCCTAGTCACCCCTCACTTAGGGCAGGCTTCAATCCCCTCGGTGGGTACGTATAGTGAGCTGGTTATGATGACGAATTGTATGAACCCTAGACCTAACCTAGGTCATTAGCACCCAATGGTCTTGTCTCGTGTGAACGTGCTAACTTTATCTGACCCCAATTATGACGATTTATCAGATTTTCTTTAATTAATGCACTTATTGGCTTCTATAAAGAGAAACCTTAAAGTATGTGCTTATAAAATATTTAGAATATCTATTGAACAGTGAACCTTCACTTGGATACTAAGTGCTGAGGCTTTAGCACTTAGTTAAGTGGTAGTAATGTTCCTGTGCTAGATGGCACGTTAGTTCTTTGGAAAATTCATTTTACTTTTTTTTGACATCTTTTTTTTATAACTGGCCAGTTTTATTGTTATTAAGTGTAATAAATAAATCAGAATTCGGGTTTCTTATTCTTGTGGATGATATTCAAGGTATGTCATATTAATAATAAAAAAAATATGCAATACTTATTCAAAACCCTAGTTTCCTTGTAAATAATTCATTTTATTTGCTTTTAATGCTACCTTTTAGTATTACCTATGATGATTTATTTGGTAATTTTTAATTAATCTTATTTAGAGCGCGGCCACACCTTTGACTTTGGCACAACTGTTTCTCGCTTTGATTCCTATATATGGAGGTACACTACTCGTTTAGTTGTGCAACTAAACAGTTGAATTGGCTACGAAACAATCGACAATCACAACAGTTGTGCGATACTTTAATCAAAGGTGTGCGCTTTTAGTTAGCATTGAAAAGAATCATAAATCAAAGAAATATTTTTCTTTGTTTGTAATTTTCTTAGTAGTGATTCGTAGACTTGCCAACTTCTGACGTCATCACTCAAACTTTTCTCCGAACTGTCTCATTGTCAGCAAACGTACATATCTCTGTAGTTTCTTAGAATTTAAAATACACGATCGATGGTTGTTTACTATTTTTCAGTACACTGAAGATTTTATTTATAACTTTATCTAAACAAGAAGTTACAACGCAAAAAACTGCGCAAACACTACATCTTCTTATCAACAGATCTACAAGCAAAATAGATAGATTAGTTACGAATGTATATTTTATTTACATATTTAGGATCATCGTACTAATATAAATGCGAAACTTTAGTTGGATGGATGTTTGTTAGAATTTGTGGCCTAAGCTATTGAACTTGATTAAGTTTAGTATAGATGTAGAGGACAGTCCGGCCCTGAGGACAGAGTCGCGAGCGATAGCTAGTATAAAAATAAATTTATAAACAAAATATTAAAATCGAACAGCTAGTCTAACAATAAAAAAACGTCTCTGGTATATCTCTACATATAAGTTCAACTAGATATATGCCTCTCAGGTTCTAATATAGCAAAGTCGCCGCGTGCTCGCCGCGTACGCACCGCGTCTATGTCGCAGTCGACGAAGCGCACCGCGGCAGAAAGCATATTGCACGCCGACAGACGCACTATCTACACCGCCGGCCGCCCGCCCTGGTACAACTGCACAGGCGGCCAGGAGGTCGAGCCCTTCCTTATAGGTGAGTTCAGTTTCTTGTCTATGGCACTCCCTTAGCGTATTGGGCCAGTGTTCTTGTTTGGAACAGTTCGGAATAGACTGACAATAACACTAACAGTGGTAGAGCCCACTTTAACATCTTCGAATGGGTCGGCTCGCCTGGTATACCATGACCACACAGAAGACAGGCGTGAAATGGAAGCAATTCCGCGTTTTGTCTGATGGGCTTTCCGTCCTGACCTTTGTCTTATGTAGTTCCTTATATATGACCTCACAGGACCCAGCATAACCTTACAAATTGCACCTAACATATTATACTCGAAAGCAACAAAACAGAATATCGTATGACAACCTCACTTAACACACCTTCATAGAAAACCTCACATAAAAGGACCTGACATAACCTCACAAAATACCATCTCAAGCAGTACCTCACGTGAAAAGTTTACATAACTCAACGTAAGCCACAAAAACAGAACCCCACGTGACATAACCTCATACAAGATCTCACAGAATAAAAAACTTAATCCGTAGTGCACTATGCTTGGCTAGTGCAATTGATCAGTAACGCTTAATAACTGGACTGCGATGAGACTGGCATAATGTGAACACCAACTGGCAGCAGTAGGTCCATACAATCATTGACTGGCCGGTTCAACTGTCGAACTGTACTGTCCAAGTGTGAACCGCGCATGAATATTAAATAACTGTTTTGTATTACAGGTATTTGTGGCGCTAGTGCGTCAGGTAAAACCACAGTTGCCGCCAAAATTATCGAATCTCTAAACATACCCTGGGTCACCATTGTCAGTATGGACTCCTTTTATAAAGTGAGTAGCAATCAACTAGCTACCTTTATTACACCAACATTCAACCTAAAAGTGTATTACCCAAAGCATAGACCAGGGATGGGGAACCATAAATTGCACACGACTTAATAATATTCGATAATCTTAAAAACACGAAAAAAATATGAATTATGTGCATTGGGAATGACGTAATAATCGCAGTCAAAATTATTCAATAACACTTCTAAGACAGCTTGAAGATTTCTTGTAAAAAATGGCACTGATGCATAAATGTTCGCCACCCCTGACATAAACAATCAAGAATCATTCACTCTCAATCATTCAGTGGTAATGAATGAAACAGGCAGCTGTGTTTAGGTGCTGAACGAGAAGCAGCACGTGGCTGCGCAACGCAACGAATACAACTTCGACCATCCGGATGCCTTCGACATGGAGCTGCTGGTGCGCGTGCTGCAGCGCCTGAGGGAGGGCAAGAAGGTCGAAGTGCCCATTTACAACTACGTCACGCATTCCAGGGAGAGCCGCACTGTGAGTTATGGAATATATGAATTCTTAATCCCCAATTAACTATTGATAATAAAGATTGTGTTATAGAAAACGATGTACGGCGCGAACGTGATAATCTTCGAGGGTATTCTGGCGTTCTACAACGCGGATGTGGTGCGCATGCTCGATATGAAGGTGTTCGTCGACACGGACGCGGACATACGCCTCGCCAGGCGCCTCAGACGGTAACACAAATATTTCAACCTTTCCTTCCGTTTTTACCGACATGCCTCTAACTTTCCTACCACTATCACTGACACCGCTTTATCTTTCCCTCGTGTCTACTTTCCTTTCGTTCTCACCGACATGTATCAACCTTTTATTGCCATTCTCACCGATATATATTAATCTTTCCTTCCATTCTCACTGACATGCCTCAAACTTTCCGCTCTCACCGACATGTCCCAATCTTTCCTACCACTTTCGTTGACACGCTTCAAACTTTCTTGATTTATCTTTTTCATTACTATTTCATCCCCTCTAGTTTTTTAAAAGACGTTTAGAAGAAAGTTTTTCCGACTTCACTAAGTG
>NW_013525246.1:577953-588266 GCF_000836215.1 Papilio polytes | reverse complement strand
CACATCGGCCAGCCGCTGCCCGACTCGCTCTACGTGCTCAAGGACACGCCGCAGGTACTGCGGGCCGCTTGTCGTGCTGCATTTCATATTATAACACTAGCTGTTCGCGAAGTCAAATTATAAACACTTTATTTTATTGTTTACATTTCTCAAATTATCAATAGCAAATGTCAAAATGACATGACATGACAAACCTCAGCAACCTTTCTTTCTTGGGGTTGGCAACAACTTATGGTCTCTTTCCCACATTAGGGATTTTATCCAAAATATTTACCCCCTAAGTTTAATGGCGTGAAAATATGTAGCCTAAAGCGTGACGTAAGTTTAGGGTTTTTTGTTAGAAAAAGAATTATTCAAAACTATGCTGTAATTGCTGACATCTTAGGCAACAAAGTAGTGTGTGTTTACGCTTTATTATAATAGTATAGATGGCAAAAGTGGTAAAGGTAACCATCTTGATGTCTGCACATATTTGCAAGGAATTTCAAAGATATGTGCAAGTGCATGTTAATTATGGCCTAATCACCAACTTTGGGTTGACTCCGAGCAGGTAGGGTCTATGGTGAGCTGATGATGGTGAAACGAGGGAGTGGCCACCTGCATCCACATGTTATATGTAAGGGGATAACTTAAAATAAATGTAAAAAAATTAAATAAAACTACTTAAGTGTATGTGTTGTTATTCCAGGTGCAAGGTCTCCACACGTTCATCCGCAACAAGGACACGTCCCGCGACGAGTTCATCTTCTACTCCAAGCGGCTGATGCGGCTCGTCATAGAGTTCGCGCTCTCGCTGCTGCCCTACTCCCAGCTGGACGTGGACACGCCGCAGGGCTTCGCCTACAGAGGTATACTTTGCCATATGACTTCAGCTGTGTTTCAGAATAATATTTACATAGGAAATGCTTTTTTACTGCTATTGACATTTCCCGCATGACGATTCAATTTATTTACTAATCTAAAAATATATAGCCTAAAGCGTGTTGTAAATAAGGCTTTTAATTAAAAAGCTGATTATTCAAAAATATGCTGTGATAAATACAATAAAATGCAAACACACACTTTGTTACGTAAGATATCGACAATCACTGTATATTTCTTATTAAAACTTATTTTATTTAAAGGCGTTACACCAAAGACATGCTTTAACCTACATATCTTCACGCTATTGACTCTAAGAGGTACATAAATTAGAAAAAATGTCACGCAAGAAAGAGACAGAAAACCAATAAACATATATTTCTATAGTAACTGTAATTACCAATGCAATTTTAGATTTTTCAGTACGTATATATAAAATAAAGTTTTTATAATATCCTAAGTGGTAAAATGAGCTCTATTCCGTTGCACTAAGGTCGTAAATGCGACGTGGAGAAGATCTGCGGCGTGTCGATACTGCGCGCCGGCGAGACCATGGAGCAGGCGGTATGCGACGTCTGCAAGGACATTCGTATCGGGAAAATACTCATACAGACAAACCAACAGACGGACGAGCCTGAGGTACCCACTTTACACTTCTATCTCTGTACTATTAAGAGGAAAAATCTGTATCTTTGTAAACAAACTCAAAAACTACTGGGACGATTTCAATTCTTTCATCATTGAAACGCTACGGCTTTAGCAACATAGGATATATATTTTAATGTCGCGGGCCGAAGTCTTTTTATAATATTAGTATAGATATTATAAAGAAGAGAGATTTATGGTTTTGTATGTATTCGATTCACGTAAAAACTACTGGGTCGATTTTTAAATTTTGTTCACCATTATAAAGGTGCCTCTCTGTCCCACTTTGGGAACATAGGAATAGAAGAGAGATTAGAAAGGTAGTTTATTTGTGAGTAACATAGGCTATCTTACTAATATTGTAAATTCGAAAGTTTAGATGGATGGATGGATGTTTGTTACAGTTTGTAGCCTAAACATCTGAACGGATCTCGATGAAATTTGGCATAGAAGTAGAGTATGATCTGAAAGAACACATAGGCTACATAGTTTTTTTTAATTCCACGCGTACGGAGTCGCGGGCGAAAGCTAGTATTTTATAATTTCACGCGGACGAAGTGGCGAGCAACAGCTAATTTCTTATGATAATACTAGCTGTTACTGGTGACTTTGTCTATATGAAATTGTAAAATAATAAGAAATGTAGCCTGTTTTACTCACAGATAAATTACCCTTTTAAAGGTGAAAGAATTTTTGAAATTGTCCCAGTAGTTTTTGAGTTATTTTCCTCTTTATAATATCATTATAGAAGTACAGATTAGTAACGTTAAGGAAATTAGTACCGCGCTGTAGAATTGGCAACACTAGGTTATTGGCATAAACGTCACATCCCGACAACTGTCAATGTCATTAAAAGAAGATTCACGCGCATTCCTGACGAGATCTCTAGTTCAGTGTTTAAATTAATATCCCTAGTTACAATTATATTATTTAAAAGTAATATTTGTTATTTTTCAGTTATATTATCTACGACTACCAAAGGATATAAAAGATTATCGTGTGATATTGATGGACGCGACTGTGGCCACCGGCGCGGCGGCCATCATGGCCATTCGTGTGTTGTTGGACCACGACGTGCCCGAACACAACATCAGCCTGGTCTCCCTCCTCATGGCGGAGATCGGAGTACACTCCATCGCGTATGCATTCCCACAGGTTAGCCGGTTTCCCAGTTTAATCATTCGTTAGTTTTAGTTCGATAACTGGAAAACTCCAAAAACCCAATTAGTGCAGATAGCTAGTAGTCAATCTACGTTAAAAGAGACTGAATTACTTAAATATGCTATGATTAGAAATTGACTGTAAAATAACATTTGAAATGCAAAAATAATTATTTCTAGCTATAAAAATTGAGTTCTAAGTCGAATTAACATTAAAAGGTTTAAAAAATACTCTAAAGTATTCTTTAAATAAAAAGAAAATATGTACATTACAATTTTATTATTTAATTTTTAATTATAGGTAAAAATAGTAACATCGGCACTAGATCCAGAAATAAATGAGAAGTTTTACGTACTGCCCGGGATCGGTAACTTCGGCGATCGCTACTTCGGCACGGAGCCACCATACGACGAGTGAGACGGCGATATACTATAACAATGAGTGCGAGCGAGACGGATAGCACGCCAGTGACGTCACAACGGATTGCTTCGAGCGCTTTTATCTGTAAGGACTTGTATTGCTATCTCTGTCTTTTGTATAGAGAATGAAAGAGATAGGAATATAAACAAGTTTTTAACAGTTGAATTTGAATCTTTATGAAGTTTCTTTAGTCAAGTGATTTTTAAATCACATGTATTTATTGCCTCAAAGTTTTAGGTGACTTTTAGTATTTTTTAATTTTTAGTGCAATTTTTTTTTTGTCTTGGTTTTATTTATTAATGAAATGTTTAGCTTTTTAATTTAGCATGCAATTTTTCGACAGTATTTGATTGAAGATTTATTCCAAAAATGTATACTTGTAGAGAAAAATGCCTTTTTCACCTATTTATCGTAAAATAATCAAGCTTACATGCAAATTGTACTCTATTGTATTTTAAATTAAGCTGATTTTCAAATAACCGAGCCGAAAAGAATAGTTTTTGATATATTGAATTGCCACAAAATAACTTATATGTTTGAATTCAAACTCAAAATATAGCTCAAATACACCTAAAAAAAACCTTGCATAATATTGCATGCTGAAATAGACTGATAAAATGACTTAAAACTGTATATATTTATGACCCATTATTGTATAAATAATTAATATAAGTAAATTGAATTTCTAGAATGGTCTAGAATGATTAAGCGATTGTTTACCGTTAGGTTTTTTTTTTTCAGTGATATCTGACTAAATGAAAAACTTTCTACAGGTAAAATTATAGTAAATGTACCTTTTTTCACAAAAACCGTTAAATCTTGGTGCTTTTTTACATAATTGTAAAAATACATATGTATTTTTAATGTAATATTACAGACTACAAAATAATTTGTAAAAAAAAAATCATTCCGTAACAAGAAACTGCCATTTTACAATTTTTCTTTACCCAACACTCGCGCACCTTTGACCAAACTATCGCACAACTGTTTCGCTTTGATTTCTATGTATGGAGGTACACTACTCGTTTAGTGCAACTAAACAGTTGAATTGGCTACGAAACAATCGACAAACACAACAGTTGTGCGATACTTTAGTCAAAGGTGTACGCCCGCTCTAAATCTCTGTGTTTAACTAATTAAATTTTGTTGCCTTCGAAATAATGTTTCACTTATCCAATTAATGAATCTTTTTCAACTGAAGAAATTAAAAAAAACAAATATTTTTGGCAATCATTTTTTGACAGCTGTCAATTCATGATTAGGGATGTGAAGTAACATTCGAATATTATTCGATACTTTTCTATCGATTATACATTAATTGTAACTGCTGACATTTTTTTTGTAAAAGTAATTCGCTGCGCAATAGTCGGAAACTACTTAAAAATGTATTTATTTTAAGTTAATATTTTTAAGTGATAATTTTATTTTTAGTTTTAAGTATAACTTTTTTCGACGCTTAATTATTGCTTAAATTATTTGGTTCCTAAATTGTATTGAATTCAATATTCTTACGTAATATATGTGTTTGTGGAAATTGAATGAAAGATGTTTTTAAATAATAAAATAATTTGTTACTCTTCAGTAAAGCACAAATTATCCTCATTTCTTATTTGAGAGCAAAATTGCAATATGTTAACTTGGATTGTTTTGTTTCAAATTCTCAGTTTTCATTTAATTCCGAGACGTTCTTAAATCACTTTGGTGTCAGTTATCAATTATTTTGCATACTTTTGCTAATGTTTCCTTATATGAAATATAACTTCATGTTAAATGTTTCTATGTTAATACCAACATTGCGTTGCATTGCACAACCATTGCGTATATTTACATGTATAATTGTATAAATCGCTGTGAAATTGTAAAAAAAAATGTATGAAAAAATACACAAAAAATTTAAACTATCTGAAAATATTCAAATAAAACTTGTAAGAATTGAGTTTGATTTTATTATTTTTTCTTATTTCTTGTCAGTTGGTGAGAGTCAATTGGCGAGTGTACTGTAGCGAAATAAATTATACCAACAACTAAAAAAAATATCTTAAATGTACTGTTTAGTACCTCGCTCAAAAAGTATCTTCTCCAGAACGAAATTCAGTTACTTAACTATGTAACTGAATTTGTTTTAACTATCTATACTAATATTATAAAGAGGAAAGATTTGTATTTACTGATAACTCAAAAACTACTGAGCCGATTTCTAAAATTCTTTAAACATTAAAAAGCTATGTTATCAAAAAATATTTTTTTTTAATTTCCCGCAGGCGAAGTCGTGAGCAACAGCTAGTTACTTATAAAATAAGATAAAATGTACCCAAAAAGTACCTCAATTTTAAAAATGTACAAAAATAAAGTGTGCATAGCTTCCGAGAAATAAAACAATAGTGATTTGTTTACTAAAGTCAGTGAAACATTTGTATGAGGTACTAAATAGTACATTTTAGGTAAATTCTTTCGTTTTGACTTGTTTTATGTGGAGTGAAAAAAAAAACAAAACTTTGCTTTTAAAAATACTTTATTACGCTATAAAAACATCCAAATCATTCTAAAAACGACTGCTACTAACAAAAATAGTAGCGGCAAAGGTAATTTCTTCTCTCTGACTCCAATTAAACCGGAAACTTCTCCTTTCTTCATTGGCTGTGCGACGCCCGCCATCTTGGGAGCGTCTATGGGCTGTCCGATCATAGAGAATTTACTAGCACTGGTTATTTTTACTGTGACCATTTTGCCCATATATTTTTCTTCTTTCGGTATTAACACTTGTTCGTAAAATTCATTGTGGGCTACGAAATAATTTTTATCGTGAGATATATCTGTTACAAGGACCTCTTGGACCTCCCCTACTTTGTGTCCATAGGGCTCGTACGAGCGGAACAATTCGGATAATTGTTTTGTACGTTTCTTCACTTCTTGACCTGGGACCTGTGAATTTCAACAAAATAGATATGTACAAATGAATAGGTCTTTAAATGCGTTACTACGTTCCGATTTACGCGTCTCTTGATTACTATTAGAATCAAATCTCATCAATCAGCGTTAAGATGGAGAGAATCAAATAGGTACAATCACGTCTTCTAACCTGTCCATTTATAGAGGTCAGTAAAATAGCTTTTTAACAAAATGTTAAATATATTTAATCATATTAATATTATAAATGCGAAAGTTTATATGAATGGATGTTTGCTAGAGTTAAAAGCGTAAACTGCTGAACCAATCTCAATGAAATTAGGCGTAAATTTAGGGTCTAGAAGAACACAAGTTATTTATTTTGAATATAACATGGATGGAGCTTAGTATAATAAATTTTACTTACTCTAGTCATATTGGCAGCCGGAGTACCAGGTCTGGGGAAGAACTGGTTGATGAAGAGTGAGGGAAACCTGTACTTGTCGCAGAGGGACATGGTCTCCTCGAAGTCCCTCTCAGTCTCAGTGGGGAAGCCGCAGATTATGTCCGTAGCTATCGTCATGCCGGGCACACTGGAATAAGAACAGAATTTTTACAATTTTGTTATTAAAAACAATTTATTTGGAATGGTTAAACAAGATTTAAAAAAAAAAAACCATGTCTAAAAACTCAACATTTATTAAGTCCACTACTTTTATCTAGGTCACCTAGCGGCCACCAGTATTCGCTATAACAGCGAAGCCACCGCTTCTCATAAAAATCCGCATTTACTTAAGAGAGAAGGGGAGTCACAGAAAGAGGATTTACCCCTATCTATGTGTCACCTTCCCTGGAATCCCTTCCAGTCCGACAAAAGTAAACAAAAACATCTAAAAGATCTAAAACCAAGACTCCAGCACACAAAAAAAGCATTATCAATTACTACACTCACTGTTCTCTAAGATAGTCGACAACTTGCTGGAAGTCAGCCCGGCTGTACTCCCGCTTCATGTCAGCCAGCACCTGGTCGCTGCCGGACTGCACCGGCACGTGCAGGAACCTGCACCACACTCACTGACACTCACCATACCTCCCCATATCCCCCACACCCTGCACTCTTTACATCACCGGTCTTCAACTGCCCACTATTGGACAATCCTCCCCCTATACCTTCCACTGAATATGTACTTTTTTTTAACTATTTAATCCAAACAAATGTCTTAAATCAAAGATTTTAATAAACTAAATAAACTATTTAAGTAACATTTTGGAATACTTAAAATATTGAGAAATCAGCAAGATAAATGGCGAGTGAAATTTGAACTCACATTTTATACTGTTTATTTTTAAATTAAGTTTCATATTTTGTGTGTTTTGTGCAAATATGCTTATGATCCTCAGAGGAAAACAGATGTCCAGAAACACTTTATTCATGAAAATCTGTTTAGTAATTCAAATGGTTGTTATAAAATGTACATCTTCCTTATATTATAAATGCTTAAATGTTTCGGGAGTTTGTAGCCTAAACAGCTGAACAGATCTCAATGAAACTTAGCATAGATGTAGAGGATAACCTGGAATACCACATAGACTACTTTATTTTTTTAATTCCACGCGAAAACTAATACATACTTGTATACTCTTGGATGATGCATGATATCAGCGATATCGGGGAGGTGTTCCAGTATATAAGGGGGGTTGGTCATGCCGAGCCGCAGCCGGCAGCCCGCGGGCAGCACGGCCACCAGCCGCCGCAACAACGCGGGTAAGGAAGTACCGATATCTCGGCCGTATGTTCCTAACAGCGGAGAACCATCGAGTCAAATCATCTTCCTTATCATACTTCCGTAAAGCGTATCAGTTGTTTGTCGTCATAACTCTACCATATGTCACCACTCTATTTCACCTTTCATGCAATCGTCTCTTAAAATATAAGTCAAATATATAAGTAATTTAAATTAGGATTATAAAAGTTCTTTAGGTAAACTATATCTGTCCAATTGAATACAACACAACTTTGATTTAAAGGGGTGGGTAGAGAACAATTTTCATCTGACAGTCAATTACAATTAATATTTTAAAAATGAACAAATCATACTATGATACTAATATTGTAATTACGATAATTTGGATGGATATTTGTTATTATATATCTCCTAAACGGCTTAACAGATCTTAATAAAATTTAGCACAAATGTAGAATATAGTCTATGATCCTAGAAGTGTAGTTTCCAAGAGATAATAATACTCAGATTTACTGGAAAACTCTACATTAATCATATCCTATTGATATTATACTATAAAAAACAGTCTAAAACTGAGTTTCCCAAACTTTTTTGTACCCTGCCCTCAACATGTAATAATTTTTATCAAATTGCCCTCATTGTGGTGTATGGGCCCTATGTTAAGAAACACTGGTCTAAAATAATCCAAACAAAATCACAGGCACAAGCTAGTAAATATAACATACCAGTATCTTCGCTTGTCAACCAGATCTCAACAACTCCCTCAGTAAATGACTGTCGAGCTCTTTCAATTATTTCTTCCGGAGGATAGCTGCCGAGTTCTCCCCGAGCATGTTTGGTCTTGCAGTAAGTACATTGGTTCAAACATCCCGTGTTGATAGGTATTATCTCTATTAGAGGGTTTTTGCGCACTTTAGGCAGCAATAGCGAGGCACCGCCCGCTTTTTTACCTTCTCCAGTCTTTTTTTGTCCGAATAAACGTACTGTGTGTCCTGGGGAAGAAAAAATTAAAAATTAGTAGCCTATGTGTTTTTAAAAGACTAGCCTCTACATCTATGCCAAATTTCATCAAGATCCGTTCAGCCGTTTAGGCTATAAACTCTCAAAAACAAACATCCAAACAAACAACAAACAACCATCCATCCATCAAAATTTTCGCATTTATAATATTAGTAGGAACTAGGATAGAGTAGTCATAATAATAAACATAGGAAGATTGAAGAATATATGAATACATGTAAGGGAGTAAATTCAAATATTCCAGAGTTGTATGGAAGAGTGTATACTATGCCAACCCTTTGTAGTAACAAGGGTAGGTAGACAAGAGTAAACTCATAATTAATTTACCTTTAAGTGTCTCCTCCACAATCTCTACGATGCGATCAATTTGCTGCACGCCGACTACACTGAGCCCCTGCAGATAGGATGCACGTGGGGCGCCTTGCGGCACACACCCTGCAACTACCACATGGATGCCGCGACTACGGCCTGATTCTATCTCATTTCTGAAAAATACAAAATACTACATTCAGTAATTTAAATAAACTCATTATGAATACTTCTTTAAGTTGAAATTTGATTAATACAATTTTTTGTTTTTTATGTACTCTCCAGAATAATAAATATAAACAAGATGGCTAATTTTTATGTTATAGATATGTTTACTTTAAAAATATCTGAAATAAGTCATCAAGATAGACAAAGATTAAGGTAAGTGATGCATCTGCATGTCAATTAGCACTTTTGATGATTTCAAGTGGCCAGTCACTTATTTATCAACTTATAATATAAACAAAACATTGGAAGACCCACATTTATTTTAATTTACTATCTTTCTTTCTTTTAAAACCTTTCAAGGAAGAACTACCACCAATTTGACTTCTGTATAAAAATAAATTACTTAAACTGACAAAGTAAATAAATAAATCAAAATAAAAATAAAACTTTTTACTGACTTGAAATGATCCTCAGCAGGACTCTTGACAGTGCAGGAGTTGAGCAGCCAGAGTTGTGCGTCCCATTTGTCTTCCGTCAGCGGGTACCCGTGCGCTGCCAGCAACCCCGCCATGTACTCCGAATCGGAGTTGTTGTGAGCACAGCCCCATGTCTTTACATAGATTTTCTGTGTTCCTGATCCAGTTTATAATAAAATAACCAATCAGACATACTTACATGTTATAAAAGAAATGCGTTTTCATTATTTTTTGCAACATTTGTTTACTTTTAAAAATACAAGGGAAATAATAGAGGTTACCTGGTACAACACTCTCTAGCACTATCTTCTCAATCGGCTCTTCATTCTTGTCTACTTGACGTTTTTTAGATCTTACATTTACACTTTTTCTGCTCGCATATCTCTCTTTAGGAGTTATGTCTTGTGAAGATATTAAATCCTCAATATCATCAATAATTTCGCACACGGCACCTGGCATTTTGAAATGTTGATATTATTTTTGACTTTGACATTGACATAAGAATGACACATTATTCTTTTAATGTAAAGTAACTTAATCATGGAGCCAAGTGTATGATTGTTTTAAATGTGTTACATGATAACTATTTAAAAAAATCAAGGATTCTTACTGGTTGCAATAC
>NW_013525246.1:577221-577471 GCF_000836215.1 Papilio polytes | reverse complement strand
TTGCAAAACCGTATGTTTCACTTTTATTTTAATTCTTTCAATCTACTAATCTTAATACTTTTATGATTTTACGTTCAAACCGAGTTCATTATTAGTATAAATAGGGCAAACGTTACTTTTAGGTACAAATTACAAAGTAAAAATAATGTTAACACGCTATGGATTTCAAAGAATCATTATGATTTACTAGGAAACTAGAATATCCCGTTAAGATAATAAAACACAGAAAACAAAGAATAAGTTAATTATT
>NW_013525246.1:572250-577069 GCF_000836215.1 Papilio polytes | reverse complement strand
AAACAGAAATGGCGCGAAAATAAGTTGATGCTATAACAAACCAAACTTAAAGAATTAACAATGATATAAAACGCATAGTGATGTGACAAAATATTTATATCAAAGGAACCCCATTAAAAATCGACACATCCGACTAATAATAATAGAATCATTTAAGTCTACCAATTTACATTCTGCGTTTAACATAACCCGTATTCTTTTGACGTTGAGGACTGTTTTACAACGAATAAGTTTGGGTGCTTTTGTATTATTTTGACAATACATCGTACAGCTGCCGTAGTTAATAGTAGCGATACATTTGCCCTTGCACCTTCGGTTTGTCGCTATTCATTTAAAAAGGTTATCTTAATTCTAAAGCCAAACTCAGGTTTCTAGTGACAAAAATAAGGTCTCGTAAGTGCTAACTTATAGCTGTCTACTAATTGTTTTCTAGATAAAAAGTAAACGTAAAAGAATTTAAATACCTTGCCACTTTTATATTATCTTTGAGATTTAATAACCTTAGTCGGGTCCTAGATTCGATGAGTCATGTCTGTCACTATTTAGCCTAAAATAAAATACTGTACTGATTTACGCTTGATTTATTTATTTTCCACTTAACTATGAAGCAGAAACAGCATCCTATATAATTAAAAAGGGAGCACTGTAAGTAACATGTAAGAATATACAAATTTAATTTGCCTTATCCAAGTAGGAACACCATATTAAAACCGTTAACAGGACAGATGATTAAATAATCAATAAAAGCCAATAGAACAAATTAGGTGAATGATTAATGAATGACAATTATCTCTTAAAAATAAATACCGAATTTTAACGTTTAGTTATAATAGAAGAGAAGAGCAATGATAGGTAACAACGAACTGTTTCATGACGTCATTAATTTCTTAATTATAATTTTTAGTATTAGTTCTTATACAATATACTTTTTTAATTTGTTAGATGCAATGCAGTATTTTTCATTTGTCCGAGTTAATTGCTAAATATGGATCCCACATTCCTCTTTCGAAGTAGCAGGGGCGATGTATTCGACGCTACGAAACGAGTAACGACCACGAACCATTCAAATCATTCAGTGAGGGAACAATTCTTGACTAAGTAGGGAGTGTTGTTGGTTACTTATTTATATGAGTGAACTTAAAGTTTTTGTGTTTACGTGTTTTGTGATTGAATTAAATGTAAGTTTATTTTTTTATTACAATCTAGATTTAGATTATTTTTTATGGATTATTGGGGCTTTGTCTTAGGATAAATAAAGTTATAAAGAAATAACTTAAAAGTTTACTTATTAATGTTATATTGGAACTTAACTTCTGTTGAATTATTTATTATTATGGGTTTATATTTATTAACTACTATTCTTAGATTTATTTAACGTTGATTTTAGTTTTTAATGTTATGGTTTTAAAAAGACACCAAGTTTATTTGTTTAGTTATGTTAAATTGGGAAATATCAAAAATAACACTGATTTATTGGTTTATGATAATTATTCAATAAAAAAAATAACAATAAGTTATTATGCGAACAACACTATTTAATATTCTATTGTTACAACTTTATTATAGGACCATAAATAAAGAGTTATTTTTGAATAAGGATACAACTTAATTATACACAAGAAAACAATATTTTTCTAGAAATACCTTCATGAATAAATATTTACGAGATTAATTCCATAATCTTTTGTATCTGTCCCGTTACCTTAAAGCGAGTTACGGGCATATTTATTGTTTTCTTAAAACGAACGTCCGCGGTTCCTTTGACTATTAAAAAAACAAAAAGGGCTCGCACGCGTCAACGTCTATTGCTCTTTTCGACCACCTGTTTTATTTTTTTGAAACATCCAAATTGTGGCCACAAAAAGTTTTCAAATATTATTATTATTGCGGCATTTAAATTACCTTTGTATAAAACGTGTGTCCTCGTAAAAATTAATGACATAAAATAAAACATGAATAAACAAAGTATTTGATAATCCAACGAAATTTACCTATGATGTTTTCTCGCGACATACTCATAGTCGCTGATTGCTCACTTACTGTTACTCATAGATAAAATTTAGTATGAGCAGTCTGCTAATGAACAAATGACTGCGAGTTATGCAGTAAATCTTTACAAGCCTTACAAATAAACGTGGTATAAATTTAAACTTAGGAATAAACTTAGTATAAGCAAATATTACTACAAATTTGGCTTATACTCAGTTTATTCCTAAGTTTGAATTTATACTGCGTTTATTTGTAAGGTTTTACATAGCTTAAGAAATTTATGGAACTTTATCGATTGGAAAAGTCCCGTGAGAGATTTTATAACCTAGATATTTTTGCATTAAGCTGATAAGAAATACGGCCCTTCACCCTGACTTTGTAGAACGGGCATCGGTCTAGCTACTCTTGAGATAATCAATAAAACAATGTAGTAAGGATATTGAAACCTAGGTCTAGATTATCTGCTGGCGTCAAACTTGTAGAAATACAATAAAGTTCTTTTTGTCACAAAATATATATTTACTAAGTTTTTATATGATCGTAACGATGGAATAAACATTACAAATATATAATTTCCATCTGCAATAGAACCGATCTAAACAATAAAATTGCAGTCGAAAAAAATTTATAGGTTATTCTCATGAAAAAGATTAAAATTATTTTACAAAACGACTGTTTTGTCTTTGCTTTTATTCCTATGCGTTTATAGAGGGTACACTACTCGACTTTTAGTTGTGCAACTAAACAGTTGAATTGACTGCGAAATAAATCGCAGAACAGTGTCAAAAATGTGCGTCCGCTCTAAATATTGACTACGTTATAAAAATATATGATATAATCTGTCTTCTCTAGGTGGGAGTGATTGTTTATTATATTTCTATACACAAAAACGTATTCAGTGAGTTTACTTTAGTGTGTTATGTTTTCCTAGCAGTATCTTAGGTCAGGCGATCTTTCAACCCGACCCGCTTAAAATCAGCGCAAATTGTGTTCCAGTTCTATGTGCTAATGTGGACGCAGAACTGTTCAATTTATATTTCCTTTACTTATATTAGTAATAGATTCAAGTATAGTTTATACTGTTACGTCACGGGAATTGAATTTTAAACGAGGGTTTTGAGAACCGGTTACCGGTTTAGCGTTACTAGGGCTCAATTTTTATACCTCCTACTTTTATACCCTTGGCAGTCGCCTAATCACGTCTACACTAATGTCTGCGTCAAGTCAGTCCGATATCCTGACCTATGTCTAAACCTATGTCTTTACCGTTCCTTGACTCAAGGGAGACGGCGATTTCACTATTCTTCTTGCCCTTACGGCTACACATTTCATACCGATATTTTTTAATTACTTTAGTAAGATGTTGCTCTAAAAAAACTTACAGATGAATTGATTACCTCCTTCTTTTGGGAAATCGGTCAAAAAGGTGTAAACACAAAATTGTAACGTTATAGTTAATATTGAATAATTAAACGAATTGACAAGAAATCTTTATTATGATAATAATCTACAATTTTCTGTACTCATCCATAATATTACTTTAATATTACTAGTATTAAATAGTATATTTTAAATAGTATTGTATCTGTGATGTTAGTTAATTTTAGTTCGTCCATCGAACTTTCCTATGATTCCACATATAGATAGATTTACTAACAAAGTAATTTGGGTTACGCATTACGCAGCTATCTCGATGTATGAACGCATTAGGAAAGTGGTATATTTGTACAATAACTGTCAACGAATACGTCATATGTAAAAAATTATTCTGTACGAGCTGTTGCCCGCAACTTCGAACGTGTGGTATTAGAAAACATACGAACTGGATAAATTACAAAAAGCTACTTATCCCTCGGGAACCGCACTTTTCTCAGGGATGAAGCTTATCCCATGTGTACTCTAGACTTTGTTTTATATCTGTGCCAAATTTCAATAAGATATGTTGAACCGTTGCAGAATGATCAAGTAAACATTAAAAAACTAAATTAACGAATCCGACGGGAACCGTAACTATTCCCGGGATAAAAAGTAGCCTATGGGTTTTTACAGACTATGCTCTAAACCTGTGCCAAATTTCATGTAGATCCGTTCAGCCGTTTAGGCTACAAACGCTAACAAACATCCATCCATCCATCCATCTATCCATCCCATCCACCTAAACTTTCGCATTTATAATAATAGTAAGAAGTAAGATGTATGTGAATTCCTAAACTGCTGTACTGTTGTGCGATTGTCGATTGTTTCGCAGAAAAATCAACTGTTTAGTTGCACAACTAAAAGTCGAGTAACGCACCTCTATATAAACTCACAGGAATCAAAGCAACTAAACAGTTGTGCGATAGTTTAGACAAAGGTGTGAGCAACTAAAGGGCCCCGGGATGGTAAAAAATCCTATTTGATTGATACGGGGATTGTTGCCAGAGATGTCACTTCCTTTTTTTTAAAAAAAAAAGTATAACTTCGAACTGAATATAGCCCAACTTAACCTAGTCTAATGTGCTTGTCGAGTCAATTTTCGACCTACTAAGTAAGCCTTGATAATAACTGTAATAAACATACTGGCGGTAATTTCGTAAATATTAATGCTAACAATATATTAGATTCGAGACGCGACTGTCAATAAAATAGACTACAGAAACGTCAGAGAAATATAAACAATTGTCTATGACATTGATAGCTGGCTGATATACTGCCGCACAGATTTACGATGAATAATTGTGTTATTTGTCATCTGTGCAAACAGCATATTGAATTTTAAAGGATATGTGCGAACTAATAAATAAATCATTAGATATTTGTTGTTGAAATTACAATTTCACACACATTTAAT
>NW_013525246.1:568072-571998 GCF_000836215.1 Papilio polytes | reverse complement strand
AACTAATAAATAAATCATTAGATATTTGTTGATAAAATTAAAATTTCACACACATTTAATATTGACTAAACTAATTACAAGTAGAAATAATAGTAAGTAGAACTGGCACACAATAAAAACTTACATTACTGCTTTACGAAAAAAACTGTCACATTATCATTAATGGCGGGAATCGGTTATCGGTTAACCCTTGCAGTGCAATCACCTTGTCACACGTAAAATAGATGAGAAATCGTTAAAGTAAACGCCTTACGTCAGTGCGGATCTAACGAACTAATTGTAGCGACGTCCTAAGTGGCCCAGATATCTTTAATTAACAAACCACATACACTATACTTGTGTAATATTAGCGCATGTGCAATAGACAACGCATTTTTTTTTCTGCAGCGTAAAGTATCCTATTATTCTGAAGCTTGAAGTTTTTAAATATTAAAATAGATAAGTCATAAGATTACATTTACAGCGTTTTGCATATTTTTTATTTGAATAAATTGATACAAATTTGTACAAGTTTGTAGTTATTTTCATTTTCCTTTCTTTACTTATAATTGAAGCCGTTAATAACCTCGTATAAATTCTATTTTAAATTGTTAGAATAATAATCATAACGGATTGTATGTTTTAACCACTGTTTGTTTTCATAAACTACATGTTAAAGAACGAATCTTGACATGTAAGCGTGACGCATTTGTCTAAAATAATTTTAAACATATTAAATATGATCTTCAATGCATTAGAAATGATATCTACATTGTCTATTAAATTCTTTTCAAATTAGCGCGAAAACGCTAAAACTATCACTTTGGTAACTAGTTATTTTTATTAGTTGTGTGTGTTTTTACACTTAAAATAAAATAAATCCCTCGGATAAACACGTCACTTTTATAAAAGACGTTTTTCACAGATAAAAAAACATAATAATTTAATTGGCTAACACTTTGATGTAGTAAATCTTCAAAGCGTATTAAAAAAAATCAATTATACATCAAATAGGTTAATTAACGCGTTTCTATTTCTAAGTTCATCGCAAGGTTATTATTGTTTGATCTTATTTATTCTATGTTTTAGGTTAGGATGTTGCTACAAATAGATTATCTGTGCAACTGTAAAGGCGCGGGATTTTTTTTAAATTTCATTCGTAAATACGCTCATTGTCCATGCTACTGTATTCCAACCGTAATTACACTTTTGTCGATTTTGATAATCAAGATATTCTTGAATAATCATTTTTCTAGTATTTCAGATAATATAAAAAAACATCAATTATCTATGGTCACTTTCTCCAAATACAAATATGAATAAATCTATATTTTTTAGTCGTAATCTAGTGACGTATTGTTAGACCAAAATATTTAGTAGAGGCGTGATCTGCTCTCGTTTGAAGAGATTGATTCATCGGGATACTAAAATACAGGCACTTGTAGCGTCCGGCGTTCTTGCGTCAGTTTGTTCGCGGACCTGGTTTTTGTATGAGCTGGTTTATTGCGCTTTTATGCACCTAAATGGAGAAAGCATGACCTTGGTATGTGATAGAATATCACCATATGGTAGCAATAAGAACTACACAACTAACAGCTATCAATATTAAAACTTATCAGAAATATTCAAAGCATATTTATGGATGTTGTTGCATTTTACGCTGTTGTGCGATGATATGCAGGATGTTTTAATAATTGACATTCCACAACTTTACGTATACCTCAAAAATTAAAGTCAAAACGAATTAATAAGGTTTGTTTTTTATTTGTGACAGCATGGATACTCCATCTCAATAAAGAAATATGAATTCACACTTTGAAGAGAACGATACGAATACAAATAATAAATATTATTAGTAATTATGAGAATTACCCATAAACTAATAAAACTGTACGAAATGCAATACGTCATAACATTTTTTGTTTGTAAACTAGATTGCTATGAATGTGCGTCTGTGGTTCTGATGAACTGAATCCCCGCGCGCGGGAAATACGGCGTTTGTCTCAACATGGCGGACGTTTGCCGCGTAATTTTTTAGTAAAACTTGAAATTATATTTGATTGCCTTTTCTAAATTACTGAGAGTATATTTTAGACTAAACGTTCTCATAAAACCACGTAACTACAAAGTTTTTTAATCACTTTAAAAACCGAGCAGTTTAAGAAGTTGCGTGTGTTTTACCGCAAACGTAATTTTGTAACCACAGATTTATTCATTATTGGTTTTGTAGCATAGACAACATTGGTTTTTACAATATAATAATATAGTTTTTCTGCCGTATTGTTCTAATCTTTTTAATAATTACATGTTGAACGTATAATAAATTTATTATGTCCGTGACAAGGAATTAATTAGTGAACTTTATTTAATCTTTTGGGTGACGACTGTAATTATTTTATTTTCTATTTTAGTATATGTAACTGGCCACGTACAACTTAAGAGCAACCTCATTCGTTACGCTTGCCTTTGACGTAATCCTCTCGATTGGGATATAATAAAAACCGTATCGAATTTGTTTTTCTGAGTGTTCCGCTCAAACTTCGTATTCGAACTGAAAGTGTGTTAAGTGTACCATTATAACTTCCTTTCTGTAAAAGATTTTGGAGGTTACGTTTTACTGTTCATATTTATGAGTTTCCGAGATATTGTATTTAATGTTTTTATTTTTTAGTATTCTAATAGTTTTCGAGTTACTTTCAAATGTTATAAAAGCAACAACTCATGGCTGAGTCAATTTAACTGAGTATATATTACGATGGGCACCTTTAACTTAGGAAATTAGTAAAAAAGTTTTTTATTTATTGTTAATACATATATAGACTAAGTAACAAATGATTTGTGCGTTAGTTAAACTGTACTGTTTAGTCATAAACAAGGAAGATCATTAACCTATCCGTTATCTTTATATACAACTGGCTGTTGCTCGCGACTTCGCTCGCGTGTAATTAAAAAAATATACCAAAGTCTTTAAATAACAACAATTAGGAACAGGACATTCACTGGCAGCCTTGACCGCCCACGTATACTTAGTGCGTGACTTATCAAACTAAGTAATACTGGTCACCCGTCCGCCCACTTACCATACAAACTCTATAACAAAAAATATTTATTACAAACACTAATTATATCTCCATAGTTAAATACGACTCATCAAGAAACTTAGAGCGTAGTTTTGTTATATACGAGGTCACTGCATGCACTAACGAATAAAGAAATTGTTCTCGCATGCGAGGAGTTGCCAAGCACAGGAAATCTCACGCAACACGCATGCGGGCAACCAATGAAACTGCGTTCTGAGAACAAAGTAAGAAGTAAATTGCTTATTTATATATTTAATTATTTAAAAACAGAATAGCAAAGTCGTAAAAATGACTCTGTTCACAATCCTTGTTTATTTACTGTCTGATTGCAGAAAAGAAGGATAAGATAGATGAGCGGTATAATGCAAAAGTTTAGATGGATGGATGTTTATTAGAGTTTGTAACAAACTGCTAAAAATATCTGGATGAAATTTGGCTTAGATGTAGGATAGTCTGGAAGAACACATAGGCTACTTACGTTTTATATTTCCACCCAGACGGAGTCGCGGACGGAGTTAGTAAGAAATAAATAGAGTATAACTGATGACATCTGTCTTAAACAGTAGCATAAAAATATAAATTCCTTCATAATTCGGTACATCCGATATGTAGAAAACAAACATTTGTTTAATAATTACCCCCATCAAAGCGGACAGGTCGGCGTCCGGCGTTGGCGGTCAGATTACAAGCCCGTTAGCAAATTAGTCAAGACAAACAGAAACCACTTGTTAGGATTAGATTGACATCATTACTTTCAGATAGGGTCAACATACGTTTAAGCAATCATGGATAGTATTAGACGTAACGACAGACGTACTACGCAAACAGAGGAAAGAAATTTAAATGTTTTTTTTTTTTTTTATAATA
>NW_013525246.1:558771-567865 GCF_000836215.1 Papilio polytes | reverse complement strand
CACGCCTGTTTTCTGTGTGGTCGTGGTATTACACCGGGCGAGCCGGCCCATTCGTGCGAAGATGTTAAAGCGGGCACTACCACTGTTAAATGTTATTAACAGTACAGTTCTATACGCGCACACCCTTGACTAATCAATCGCACAACTGTATAGTCTAACGTTGATTACTATGAGATTATATGGAGGTGCACTATTCGATTTTTAGTTGTGCAACTAAACAGTTGAATTGGCTGTTAAACAATCGACAATGCGCCTCTAAAGCGTCATTCGAGAATCAAAAATTTATAAACGGCAAGATACAATTATGTAGGAGCTATAATCATAATGTTTTTTTCTCTTATCTCCATAGATTGCGTTTGCTTATTAAAAAAATCTAATATAGTGACTTAAGTGTAGTTTAGAGGATATTGGCCGTGGCCAAGTCCAACCATAGAATGACCCCGTCACGTCTTTAGCGGCATCTCTCGTTAAATATCGGATAAGTGGCAGTTAGTATGCTAAGGGCGGACGACTGTGTAAACAATGACGACCTTGAGCAAACGTGTTCGAACACTGGTATTGTCACTAGTTGTGTCACTAAACGGCACTAGGGTACTGGAAATTTTGATTATAATAAACAGAAAAACAAAGATTTAAACATAAGGTAGGAACCAAAATGCACACATTGATGGGCAACACTGAAATAATCAATCTATTAAAGACTAGTTTTCGTCCGCGACTCCAGCCTCTTAGATTAAAAGACACAAAAGTAAGTAGTCTGTGTTCAGACAGGCTACAAACTCTAACAAACATACTTAAAAACATCGCATTTATAATATTAGTAAGATCTAAAAACTTGATTCAGTCTTGTTGCCTACATTTTGTTTGTACAATTTAGTTCTTGATCTTGCACTTTGGTGTCGTTGCATTTTCAGCCAAGGATCTTATAATTATAACTCCCACGCATCTAAGTGTTAGAAATATCCCTCAGTCCCTTCCCCTATTCCCCACCCCTTGCAGTTATTTGTGGGTAGTAAATTCTGGACAGTGTACCAAGGGTGCCGGACAAACAGCTAATATTAACTGATGCTTATTTAGGGCAGAACTCAATCAAAATACGGAGTAATATAGACATGTTCGAAATATAAAACTGCTTATGTTTCCTTACATTTGTATTTAAGAAAGGTATTGAGTTACAATACTTCCTAATATTATACGTGAAAATTTACATGTATTAATGTGTTCCTACGTATAACTTCTTATAACGAAATAAAGCTATATCACAGTTTGAAATGCATATAGGCTGTTTTTTTAATCCACGCAGACAATATCGCGGTTAACAGATAATCTATATCTGTACTAATATACAGAGGAAAGATTTTTGGATTTTTGTAAGTATTGAAATAACTCAAAAACTAAAAGGCCGATTTAAAAAATTCTTTTACCTATTAAGCAAGTGTAGCTTACGTTATCGCTGAGTAAGATAGGTTATGTTTCATTCATTTTTAATTCCACGCGGATGAAGTCGCTAGCAATTTTGTATAATTGGATTATTAGATGCTTCTCTAATCTGGAATAATTATAACTGTGTTGTTGCTTTTTAAACGAATTTCTGATTGATATGGTACAAAGAGTAATGATGTCAGTGAGCAAATGGGCTACTACTTACAAGAAAATCAACATTAATGATAATGCAAAACGCATGATTTCACTCGCTAATGTTTTATTAATCATTTTATAGCGCATCTAACGAATCCGGATGTAAGATATGATGTCAATCGATCTAGGTTATTTAAAAAAAAATCTCTAGCTAATTGTTTCTTTTTTATTTAATCTGTCCATTTTTCCACGTGTTTTTAGACTAAATGTTAACTCAGAACTGAATTTTTTCTTATAGTTATAAAGAACTAGTTGCTCGCGACTTCGCCTGCGTAAAACCAAAAAATTACAAAAAATATAGCCTATGTTAGAACATCGGCCCAGTTGTTTTTCAAGACATAAAAAATACAATTTTTTTCTCTTTATTTTAGTTTAAATACCATAGTTTTTTTTAATAACTAATATTGAATATCTGTAAAAATTAACTACAGGTTACCTGTGGAAACTTGACTAATTCTCAGGTACAATACTTCGATCGAAAGCTAAAAATAAATCGCAACACGCATTTCGTTGCAAAAACAAACAAGGAATTACAAGATCCAGTTACGTTTGTTTACTTCCTTAATCAATATGGACCGATTTCTTTTGTTTCAGGTAAACAATGCACTGACACGAAGACAAACCAGATCTGCTGAAGAAAAATCTCGATTAATTAGACCAAAGTTCACTAAAGTTCAAACAATAATTAAAAATGACTGTTAATAATTTGAGTATCATAGATTAAACAAATGTCAGTGGCGCTAGTGTAGTTGGATCATAGATTATAAAACAAAAATGGAGGAGTTAATGCATAATTCGACGTTAGATACAATTTATCCTCGAGAGGCGACGATTTTGGCTGCGGTTTGCGCTTGTGTCTTCAGTGCTGTTGGCGTATTAGGTGAGGCTATTTATTTCATTTTCATATTCTTTAATATAATAAAGTCGAATCTAACTGAAATGAGAAATTATAACAACCCTATACTTATTAATAATTAGATACAATAACCTCAAACCTCATTACTATCTCACTCAGATTTTTAAATCGGTCGGTTTTTTTGTAGATTCAAATCTATTATGTGACATTAAATGAAAGTAAATATGAAAATAACACGGTTTCACGACCCCAATATATTTTAAACACCGTTATTGATAACAAAATAGTCCTGTACAGAGATGCCGTTATTCCAATAGTTGCTGCCATTAATTTTAGACTGTACGACAGGCAATTCGTCGTGGGGACGTCCTCATTTCCTTCCCCATTAGTTTGTTCTATTCTCCCCTTATTGAAATACATTGAAATGTTTTCGTCACAATGCTGAGTGTAATCCTTGTTTATAGGGGATAGATGAGACAAAGAATCTCATTGATATCGCAAATGTTTTGACACAAAAGTAGTAATTTTATTATAGCTGCAAGTTGGTCATATTTTCGTTCAGTGCCAATCCCGCGACCTTGAGCAGGTCATGTGTTCTTACGGGGATTGTCTATGAGGAAAGAAACAGTGAAATATTTAAAGTTATTTTTAATACGAAATTCGATATTATAGGAAGAGGATATGAATCATAAAAATGGATCAATTGTCGCGAGTGAGTAAGGCGCGATAATCGTTCAAACGTTCAACATCTACACAGCGATTATTTTGTTTACACAATCGATTTATACTCGTTGATAGCATCCTTTATAGCGACACCATGCTTTAATATTTTTTATAGGATTATCCTTAACTTTTTTTTAAAATTAAAAGCATAAATTAATTTTACAATTATCATATGTCATTGTAACACGTTGTCCTTTCTACGATTAAATACTCTTTGACTGTAGACGGTATGTTACTTATTGCATCTCTTTCATTCTCGATGACAAGACAGAGACATAACACATTACACAATTGTTACCAGTATAAGTGTTCATCTACAAATCATGGTTACTGTACAAAAGCGTTGCTCCATCCACATTGGAGGCAAGCGATGATATGATATTTGTTTATGTATCGCCATATTGTACCAGGGTGTCATAACAACGAGTGGTTTCTTTGAAGAGCCAATGGATACTTCATCGCATCACGCTATAACGCCCCTACGAGAAGTAACCTCGGAAAGAATTCGCGATCATAAAGAAGTTTTTAACGTAAATGATCTATTTATAGATACATTTGCGTTAACATGTGCTATGCTGTGAAGTTTAAAAGCTCTTTTTATATCTTTATTCTTACGTAAGTCTGTTAGCTCGCTATCGTGTTCGCAATCAAACCTAGTCTGGATTCAAGTCAAGTTTAAAAATTGCATGTTAACACCCATCTACTTATCTTACTCTTACTAATATTATACATGTGGAAGTTTATATGGATGGATGTTAGAGTTTATAGCTTAAACGGATTTCGATGAAATTTGGCATATATGTAGAGGATAGTCTGGAAGAACACATAGGCTATTCACTTTTGTTTTATGCAATTACACGCGGACGGACTCGCGAGCGAGAGCTAGTATTAAATAAGTTCAAGTCTTCGATCAACGATAAATATTTTCTAGAAGGTTCTAGTCCGAACCAAACTCATAGGTATTCGAAATAATTGCTGGGTAATAAAGTAAGTAAAGTATTGACAAATTTTTTATTTCTTTAAGTTATCTAGTAATGAGATGCGTAAAAAAAATGTTAGAACATCTTGCAACGTTGCTCTAAATCTCCTTCTTTCTTATTCTAATACACTTTCTACTGTTTACAGTTTAATTTATAATGAAAGTGCGCATTTCTATTAACTCTGTCCGTGACATTAATGTACACAGTGATGTATATTGTTTGTTAGATCACAAAGCGGCATTAGAAAGCGGCGATATCGTTAACACGATATAAAACTCTCATATAAGTATCTTAAAATAAGGATGTACATATCGATAAAAATATCGATAAAACAATGCAATATTTTAATTGCATTTTTTTAGCCGTTTGTGTCTTATGTATAAGGTTATTGCAGTATTATACATGGATATATTGAAGAGTAAATTGGCATTTATTCATAACACCACAGACTTTTGAACTAATTAGATAGATACTATTAAAGAATAGCTTCCGCCCGCGACTCAGTCCGCGTGGAATTGATAAAAACAAAAGTGAGTACCCTGTATGTTCTTCCAGTCCAGACTATCATATACATCTATGCCAAATTTCATCAAGATTCGTTAAGCCGTTTGGGCTACAAACTCTAACAAACATCCATCCATCTAAACTTTCGCATTTATAACATTAGTAAGAGTAAGATATAAATCTGCATCTTATGAGTTAAATTTCTATTTAAGGTAGCATAATATTAATAAATCTTATTGTATACATGAATGTATCAATCTAATTGATTTAAATTTATATTAAAACATCAAATGCAACGGATAAAAAATATCGATACTTATTGAAGTATAAGGAACATCCCTATTAAAACTGCTCGTACCATAGACTCGCTGCATCTACAGCTGAGTAAACAAATATAAGATCGCGAGGTTTGAATCCGTTACGTTTTTTATCATAGCGTTCTGTTTCTTATCATTCTGTAACGTTCTTTTGTGCACTATTTATTTTCACTCGTGTATGTTACATTGCATTCAACACATTAGTGCAAGTTTGCCATTTTACGATTGATATAATTTTGCCGTTATTTTTGAAAAATGACAATTTTATAATCTAAAAAACAATACAAATATAACTTTTCAATATCTAAAACGAAAACGATTTCAACCGGCATTTAATACGGTGGCGTTTCAAACACAGAATACTTTTTATGTGGGGATAGATCAAAAAACTGTAAAAAATACTCGCTGGTAAGTCACGTTCCGATTTTGTGGAAGAAAATTATTTATATTTAGGATCAAGGCATAATTTTTCTATCCCATTATATATAACTTTTATTTTAGAAGAAATCGTTAAATAATAAACATCTTGTAAAAAATATATTTCTACACAAAAAAGGACAAAAATTTGCTTCAACTTAGATAGACAAATTAATTACCAAGCCCATGACTGGGGGAGATTTACCCGATTTTATGGCAAAATTAAATAGGGGTGAACATTAGGGTAGCTGTTAATCCATCACGATGTCAATTTGATGTCCGGAGCAGGAGGGTTGGGGAAGAGGGGGTCAACTGGACGCAACGTATAAACATCGATCATCTGAAATTGGAAACCAGTACAGCGCCCGGACAATGGATTCATAGACAACGTGAAAATAATCCTTGTATTGTGATTAGGCATGTACAAAGGAATGTAGATAATAAAGCATTTAATATTAGCAAAAAATGTAGTTTATATAGCTTGGAATTTTTAATTAATTCTAAATTGCTTGTCTTGCTATTATAACACATAATAAAGATTGTTTATAAAGAACGAAATAAAACTTGACCACGATTCTAACCTATGTGGTTAAAAGCGCTATTAAAAGTACCATATCTATTACTGATTGTCGAAATAAATTTTATTAGCTTCCTTTGCATATAAAACGTTCAGAAATAACACGATTTTTCACATCATAAACAATACGTAATATTTATAAGAAAAATATTACGCAATGAGGAAATCTCCGACAAAGCTTGGTAAGACATGACTTATTACATCCGGACTCTTGAACTGGGGGAAAAAAAGTAAATCATAACAGAGATAGACCGGCGCATAAATTATTGATATTTTATTGCGCGCATTCAACAATATTATAAACGGCGCGAATAAGTCACGGTTTTAAATTTAGAACGCGCCAGATATAACCTCTTTTATTACTAGTTTTGACATTAATGAGCTTGGATGTAGTTTGTGTTAACGTTACGATAATGCAATTCCAGAATTAACAGTAAAAAGAAGGGAACAGAAGTACTTTACAAAAATATTTGAGGTTACAATCCTTTTTTTATGAATTTACTAAAGTTAATCTTTATCAATAAAATACGTGTTTAATATTTATTATTTCAATTATTGTAATAATGTGTGTTTTTTTTTAATTTCTGCTAGGTCCATTTTATATTTTATCTGTGTTTAATTTATTTTTAATTTGTAACCGTTTTAATAAAACTTGCCAGTGTGCCACTACGTTACCGCGGCGTTAATTACCAAAAAGGTTGGTTGGTTCGAATACTAACATTGTATTATCTGTGGTTCGAATGTTTTGTAGCTCTTAATATTGGCAGGTTCTTGCCTCGATCTTTACACTAATAGTGAAAAAATAAACTCATTTCTCGTCGGGCGGTTACATAAAAAAGTAATGTTTATATTCGTAGTGTATTTTTGTACGGAACACCGTGTGCTTTGTTGTGGCAATAAATAAATATTTTACCGCCATTTTATTTCGCTATATGCCATATTTATTTTCATTTCTGAATACGATATGAGAAAAATTACGTGGGTTTTCGAGATCACCTTAATATTTAGGTATGCACAATTGATTCCAGTTGCTAGTAGTAAAAAATTATAGCAATTTTACTACCTATTTATTACTCGTATTAGTAGCAATAGGAATAAACTAGTAGTTAAAATGCTATTTCTTAGTTAATTAGAATAGTCGCTTTTAAACGATTTCGCCATGTTTAAAAATTTAATTTACATTGTGTAAATTAAATACATTAGTATTATGTGTACAAATAATTATCACAAAATCTATGTAGATAGATTCGTAGATTATTGGTTAAAAATCCGTAGCTTTTGCGTGCTTAAGCACTATTATATGAGAATATGTTTCTGAATTCCGATCTAATCAGTATCGATAGAGTTCGGATAGCCCCTGCAAACAATAATTGTAACCAATTATGAATACGCGATGGTATGACTTTTGTTAGTGTTACCATGTGCAACATAAAAATTACGGATTCCTTAAAAAAGTCATCAAAACTTGTAGAAATTATAATAAAATTACTTGACTTGACAAATAATGTGACGTTTTTTTAGTATATAGATGTTCGAATTCCGACATTCGACTTTTGTCGTGAAGCCATATCCTAGCACAAGCGTAGAGCTAAGTTGAAATGGTTTAATGAAATATTAGTAAATTAACAAAAAAAAAACTACTAATACTATTAATATATACTATTAAAAAACATTCGAATTTCGATTAGCTCCTTTTTATTGTATTTTATTTGATTGTCACTGGCAAAGTTAACCTTGACTCAAACCATTAATCCATTACTCAGTATGTTATTAATTATGTCGAGTATAAAAATTAATTAAACACAGATAAATAAAGTCCGTTTAAATAAAGTTAGCATTTATGTTTTATGTGTACCTTTGTGTTTGTTTATTATCAGGAGTTAGATAGAGGTATAGATATATTTAAGATGACTTTCACGACTTTCATTCTTAAATTAGTGTCACTTGTCCTAAATAATCTGAGTATTTCTTATTATCTATACTTAATATTATAAAGAGGAAAAATTTAGATTTTTGCACTTTTGTATCTATTGAAATAACTCAAAAACTACTGAGCGGACATCGAAAATACTTTCACCGTTACACAGATACGTTATCAGTAACATAGGCTATATTTTTTACTATTCTTTTAATTTCACGTGGACGAAGTCACGAACTGCTGATAATTAATAATTTATTGACCGAATGGTTTCTCAGTCTCTCCCTTTTCCTAGTCTTAATTAGCATTAAAATATTGCAAACCAATCAATAGACAACAGAAATTTAAATAAAATCCTGTATAGTTAGAATATTATGGTAACACGAGTTTATTCGTTTAACATACAAATCTACATTGAATGGCGGCTTCATATTATAGTTGGCATTGTTCATCTTGTAGGATTGTTGGCGCATTACAATACGGATTTAGTCCAAGGCCCGGACTACTTCCATCCGGCTTTAAAAATGTAATTTCCCTGCATTTGTGAGTTACGAATATTCTAACTAGCTGTTGCTCGCGACTTCTCCCGCGTGTGAAAATAAATACAGCCTATGATACTCTAACGGTGAAAGAATTTTTAAAATCGGCCCAGTAGTATTTAAGTTAATCGAATACATGCAAAAATACAAATCTTTCCCTTAATATTAGTATTGACTAGCTGTTCCCATGCGTTTCATTTTCTTGTTCACATTAGGGTTTTTATTCAAAATATTTACCCCTAAGTTTAACGGCGTAGTTACGTGCGTACACTACTCGATTTTTACTTTTGCTACTAAACAGTTGAATTGGATACGAAAAAATTGACAATCGCATAGCTGTTGTGCGCCCGCTCTTTGTGAGATCTAAGCAAATATATCCATTAAGTAATCTTCAGTTTAATTAACATCGGCTGTTTTGATCCCAATTTGATATCCTCAAATGTGTCGAAAATAAAACTCGCTCTCTTGATTAATGCATGCCAATATGCGAGCGTTCTTTTGTTTAGCTCAGTGATTCTCAAAGTGGTCTAGGTGAAACTTATAGACTTGCCATTAAAATGTGTTTTCAAAAAAGTTTTGAAAACACTGGTTTAACTAAACAATAGCTGTAATGTTAAGAACAGAA
>NW_013525246.1:550398-558371 GCF_000836215.1 Papilio polytes | reverse complement strand
ATGCTTGCAGGTGGGTCCCATTTTTTTGTTTGATTTTTGGAGTCAAAGACTACGACGTAGTTAAATAGTTTATTTTAGTCGCGCTTTGATTTCTATGAGCTTATATGAAGGTGCGCACTGCTCGATTTTTAGTTGTGCAACTAAACAGTTGAATTGGCTGCGAAACATCGACAATCGCACAACAGTTGCCCAATAGTTTTGTCAAAAGTGTGCGCCCGCTCTTGATGAGAATAAACTTTATGAACTAATTAATTATAGTAAATTTTAACATGGATATTATTGTAAATAGGTACATAAAGCAGCAATGGACTCTGGGCCCACGCTTGTGTCAGATGTTCGCTTTCGTGTTCTACGGCAACGAGGCCGTATCGCTCTTGTCCATGGTCGCTATCACCATAAACAGGTAAGAACATTTCCCGCGCTAAAACAACGCCATCTACTAGCCCACTTTCACTAATAAGAATTGTAATTACTCAAGACAGAAATGTCTCTAGAAGTATACCTTATTCAGTCATACAAAAATTATTGTGTAACGTAACGTAGCCTCTTTACATTTACAGTCTTAAATAATAGATATGTTCAAAATAACTATACGTCCTTTTATTCATTGTATTCTAAAAGACGCGGGAAGTGGCGTTGAAATAAACTACGTATTTATGACGTCATACAGCAACTCAAAAAGCGAAGCAATCAATTAAGTTGTAAAACAAAAAATAACTAGTGGCAACACTGAAGTGGAATAATGAGAGGTGTGAACGAACAAAAGTACAGAACGGAACTTTGCTAAGTGTGTTAGACAATTTAATAGAAATACACACTTGTAAGAACACTATTAGTTATTTCAACACAATCTTTTCATGTAATGAATATAAATTTGAAATAGGAACTTAATTATGAGACAAAAACAAACACGGAAATATAGACAAAGAAATTATAGGATTGCAAACAGGATGTTAAATACTAAAACTTTTGGTTCGTAGTAACTTTTTAAAGACTGTTTTTACTTTTAATATTAAACGATTTGAAAATAATTAAACAACCCGATTTTCAGAAATCTGTATGACCTGTAACCCAGATCTAATTCTAGTAAAACCTAAAACATATTCTTTACACAAACTCAAATTCGATTACGTGTACATTACCCTACTTTAATGCATTAAAACACTTATACATAATTACAAACATTCATCCAATATAATATTAAGTGATTCTGAATACTTAGTTTAAATGACGAAACGTAAACTAAACGCCCGTATGTCACGCATTAAATCTCCCGACAACTTTGTAATGGATTAGCGGGTTACGATGGCAACATTTCAATTTACATCAAAGTGCGTCCATTGTTTGAAAAGCTGCCCCAGTTTAATGTTTCATGTGATTTACAACGATCCTTTACGATTATTGAAACAAAATATTAAATGTCAGATTTATTACTGCCCTCTTTTAATTACATTTTTTAGTTTATGATTTTTTTAAGTAAATCTTTTCTTGCTATATTTTTTTTTAAAAAGAACGCTTTTGCAGAACCTTTTTTCTAATCGAACCACCAATCATGTAATCATTACAGTTTCTTATACCTTAAGGGGGGTTTATACGGGACATAAAATATTATCTGACAAACAATTTAACCTCCATCGTATCGTGACTGAAAAATATTTCCACTTTATTGTCTCCGGTCAGAAAATTTGATTACACTTCGTGTGAGAACATAAAAATGTTAAAAGCCGGATGAGGAGTGACGCGTCCCAGACACTCTTTGATACTCTCCTTCATTTCCTTGTAACCGATACCCTGACCGAATTTTGTTGTTAATAAATCTTTCAATGTATTAAAAGGCAGACACATTTACTTAATTTAGTTTCTCCCATCAAAGTAAACATCACTATAAAGATTTTTTTTCACTAAACTATCATCATTATTGTTTTTTTTTATTTCTCAGAAATTAAATGAGGCGAATCTATGACGCATACGATTACAAAACGTAAAAAAAATACTTTGAAATACTAAATTTCATTCATTTTCTGCTCAAATTACAAATTAAATGACAACAAACAGCGCAGAAATGTTATAATTTAAAATGTCACATTTTTAAACAACAATTAAAACACATATCGTACTTTCTAATCTCACAAAGAAAGTAATTATTTATCTGTACCACAGCGGTCTATAATTATACTGCAATTTGTCGGCAAAACGGAGAGAAAACTGGCAACATTGCAACACAAATGTCATGTGTATGCGCGGGAAAAATAATCTCGACTTTTAATTTCACGCATGCGTGATAACATTTTTTACTTGCACATTGGATGAACATAGTCTTTTAGATTTTTAATAATTGATTTTGATAATCACAGCCAAAGATATAAGAAAAGTACACATGTATGCTACGTTATATTATAATATTGGTCCTATTCAAACCAACAAGAACGAGGCCTTTACGTCATAAAATAGTTCAATCAGTGTTGTTATGTTAAGACATGCAAATTCCCTATTTCATCACAATGTATCTTTTGTTACGACGTTCAATACAGGATCGTGTAGCAGTTTAAATTCTTATTGTAAGTTTGAAATAGCTGTATAAAGACATACTAGTTACTTTCAGTAACGTATATTTTGCGATGTTTGACAAATCATCATAATATACTATAGGCGACGCTAGCCAATGATTTAAGGGGGAGAGGGGGTTGCTTCCTGCCCCCTTATCCCACTCCTCTAGCGAAGTCTATACAGTATATACGTATCTACTAATATTATACGGAGGAAAGATTTGTATTTTTAAAATTTTATAACTCAAAAACTACTGGGCCGATTTCAAAAATTATTTCACCATTTAAAAGCACCGTTATCTGTGATTAACATGGGCTACTTTTTTCATTATTTTTTTAATGTCATGCGGGTAAAGTCGCGAGTAATTCATAATACTCAAACATTTTTTTACTTTATTGTTTTTGATTATGGAGCTACAATTTTTTGTTAAATCTAATCGGCATTTAATTGACTTTGATGTCTGTCATACACAGAACAGTCGCATTTGAATATAATTTAAGTCTCAACATCTGTAAACTGAAATTGTAACACTACACAGAGCAGCGCGTGGCACAAAATATAAAGAAATTATGAACAGATTAAAAAAATTTGAAAATTTAAATCTAACATTTTCAATACTCAACAATCAATATTCAAATTTAGATTTTTAAGAGCGATTTCGATAATCGTAATCGTAGTCTTTTATTGCCGCTTCAACTATATTAAAACACGCGGTTAACATATTTTGATTTTTTTTCAGATATTTTTTTTTACAAATTTAACTCACGATATATCAATAATGAATATCAATGTATCTTATAGCATCCAAATACCAGAATTAGAATTATTTAGATTTACAACATTGAACTTTCCGCAATCGCTTATGTCTTGCACCATTTCACATAAAAATAAACGTGTCTTCAGAGAGCGGGTCAGTATCCGGAGCACAAGGACCGCTTGTTCTGCTCACAGTGGTAACACCGCCTTGCCACATGCCCTTCATACCTTCAGGATTTTTTTATTTTATTAATTCAGTTTGTAATCCCAACTCTGATACTATAACATCTATACTACTCGTAATATCATAAGTAGGAAATTGTATTTTTGTACGTATTGAAAATTGCAATAATTCAAAAACCATTGTGCCGATTTCAACAATTCTTTCACCATTAAAAAACTACGTTATCAGGGAATAATATAGGCTGTGATTATATTATTATCTAATTTCACGTGAGAGTAGTCGCCGGTTAAAGATAGTAAGTTATAAGTCCAATAACATCCTCTACAAGTAATTACTTCGAGGACTAATTTATTGCATTTTATTTGTTTAACAAATCTTTCTTACGTAAGCTAGAGGTGTGTAAATCATTTCTGAACTGTTGAATTTCAGATCTTGTCGTTTTGAACCGTTGGCCTACGGGTCAACTGCCTAGTTGACCCGTAGGCCAACGGAGCTGCCTAGCTCTCAGATCTATTTTATGTACGACAACTATGAGTCCACTTTGTGAGCCGATCCGGAAAACACTTGGTAACCCTCAAATCATGACGATGCAGGTACAAATTGTGCCGATCTGCAGGTCATTTTTAGTTGAGTTACCCTCTACAAATGACTAAGAGCGGGCGCAAATCTTTGAATAAACTGTCTCACTACTGCTGTTCGACTGTCGATTGTTTCGCAGCCCACAACTGTTTAGTTGCACAACTAAAAATCATAGGAATTAAAGCGAGAAACATTTGTGCGATAGTTTTGTCAAAGGTGTGCACTCTTAAGGAGATTATTAATGTAGATTTCTCAGTAAATTATAGTAAAGTACACGTTAAATGACACTTGTTTATAAAATTAACTAGTGATTAAGTTAGCGCTCAGATTGCGTTTGTGTTGCCACATATTTATCTTATCCCGAACAAACAAGCGCTTTCCCACGCCGCTGAGTGCTTTTCGAGCACCGATAACGCGATGTGATTGCGGCGACAGAGGCGATGCAAAGCGATTTATAGCTTTATCAAGTACATTGCTATAAAAATCTTATAACAAATTGCTTTGCAACATGTGCATCTTACTAAGATTGTAAGAGAGAAATTTTCACGTTATGTGCGTTGCTAGCTGAAGATCTGGGCAAGTCGTTAATCAAGAAAATTAAAAAAAATACTAAATTAGCTGCCTCCCTCCCCCCTCCTGTCGGCATACGTATGATTATTAACAGATAAAGAGACTGAATGGTTCTGGATGGATTATAGAAGAGATCTAGTTAAAAAACTTATTTAACTTCTTTCTGTTGCTTGTTTTAGGTACACGCTGATAGCGTACTATGATATGTACTCGCAGATCTACACCAGCACCAAGATCTGGATCCAGCTGCTCCTCATCTGGCTCGTCTCCTTCGGCCTCATGGTACGTACCAAATTTATATGAGAATTGGGTACATACGTGAAATATTTTGCCATGTGCCTTTGCCCGATTAAAGCGCCTATACATTCTCTCTTCTTGCTTCTTTAAACCTCTTTTTTAAAATCTTATGAACAGTTAGTATTATTTTTAAACATAAAGTTTTATGGTAATTCGGCATTATTATAATATAACATCGTAATACATCCTGTATTTAAAATACCCAGTATCAAGCAAACCGTTTAGTAGTACCTAAACCATCTATAAATCAAATTAATTTAATTATTCATTGAAACTGTCCAAACGCGACAATCTGATAAAACAACGATGCATATCCGCGTTGCAATGACACGAACGAAATTATTAATAAGATACGCTTCTAATAGTATTCGTAGCGCCTAAGGAATATAAAATGTCTCCACACATCTTCATAGAAACATTATCAATTTATTTAATTTTTTTGTTGATGATATTTACTTCATGAAGTGCTTACTTTTTGCTATTACTTAATCTATCGTTCTATCAATGTGAAGCTACAGAATTTCGGAAAAATAAATTATTATTATTTGAGGGCCAGTAATAGTTTGCAAAAACAAATCAATTTCTAATACTTCCTTTAGTATTTTGCATAATTTTCCATTATAAATAGACTGACGTCGTGACTTAAATATCCCAGTAGTAGAGTTGGTTTATTGACCGATAATATCAATTTATTTGTATGCTATTCACCTTTGCCAATCGTCTCCCGAGAATCCATCGGAATACACAATCTTACAATTCAAGTATGGCGCCATATTGTAACAATATTTCCGAACGAAAACAAAATAAGCGATTGAAAAAATAAGAAAAACCATCAGCGGCCAATTAGTCAACGGTTCGCAACATTCCCATAAAATGACGACTTCCCGTTTTAGATTCGGAGACTAAACAAATAAATTAAAAAGTCACGACATCCTTTTACATTTTGTTAGTCACATCGTAATGATTCATAAAAGAAAATATAAAACCACAAGACTGCGTTAAGTGTGCGTTTCCGAACGCAAGTGCTTCGATTGTGAGTCAAGAGGCAGGCCGTAATTAAAACTTTGCTCTGAATTAAATTAAAAACAAAACGAATGGCAAACGCAATATGCAATGTATCGAATACAACTTATTTATTTATGATTTCAAAAGCTCTGTATTATGATAATAGAATTTTGACTATTTCAAATTTGGACAATATTTTACACAACTTTATACAAACCGACTTTAGCATTTTTGCAATTTATATTCGGTTGTCAACCTGTCAAATTGTCATAGAAAAACCATTATGCAAAAAGTGGGCATCATAACTTTACTGGATTAGATTTATAAGTTAGGTTAGCTTATATTAAAAAATTAACTATTAAGTTTGTAGTAGGTATAATTTGATGTGTTGTGTAGAAGCTCGCATCATGCATATGAACGTCAAACTCGAGTTTACTCGAGGGCGGGAAGTCGGAATTGGTTCATTGCACCGGCACGCTTATGATACACGTTTAATTGTCCCGAATTAGGAAGCGTCCGTGTTGTTTATTAGTAGAGCTAGTCCCGCATTTACATAATTTTTTTATTATCATTTGCTTTTAGTACATTTTTATTATCTGTTATTTTTCCTGCATTACGATATGATTCATAGTTTGAAGAATTGGATCCCCCTGTAGACTTCCTAGTATAGGAAACAAGAATGCATGTGTTCTAGGGTGTGAAAAAACCCTTACGTTCATACAGTCACGTTTCTGAGGGCTCCAGGTCTATTAACGCCGTTTACCTTTCACCAAGCACATTAAATTAGGCAATTACCTTCTTAAATAAACGCAAATAAAAGCTTATTACGTTTAATAACTCATCATAATTTAACACATTAGCGCAATTGAGCGTGAAAAGTTATGAGGTTTTAGTTAATTTACAGAGACATTTAATTGCCGAGTATGTGGGCGTTTTGGAGTGTGGCAACAATTCGGTTCAATTGTTTCGTTCGGTTGCGCCGCGCGGGGTCTTGCGTTTTATAGTCTGTTGTTTTATTCATGGCTGTCATCGAGTGAGGTCCGAACGACCCGTACTGGGGGTTCGTGTTTATTTAAGTATATGTAAATCAGTTGAGGCGTAATTGCCGCGTAATTTAAACGATAAAGATATGCGGGATGTATTACTTTAAATATACATAAATAAAAAGCGTTTGACACAAGGGTTAAGTACTGGACTTGAAATATGGCCTGAGTGATGTTACGTTTAAATAAAAATTCTTTTATTACTTTTAGAGACTTAAATAACTTTATTAAAGCAAACAATAACTGAACATGTATCCGCTTACATGGTACTATTGTTCACACGAGATTTAGTGGACACACTGGTTTATTTATTAATTGTTTGTTCAGATCCCTCCCCTGCTTGGAGTATGGGGTCAGCTGGGTCTGGAGCATGACACGTTCTCGTGTACAATCCTGCCGAAAGACGGGCTATCTCCTAAGAAGTATCTGTTCGTGTTTGGTTTCGCGCTGCCATGTGTCGTCATCATCGTCTCCTACTCCTGCATTTATTGGCGCGTGCGAGAAAGCAAAAGGAAGCTCGAGGGCCGCAGGTGTGTATGCGGGTGAGCTATTTGTTTACCACAGATATTGTTTATGGTCTGATTTGATGTTAATACTGATAACTGTCAGAGGAATGTGTTGCCAGCTTATAAAGTATAGTAATAGAGAAATAGAGCTTAGGTACCTCACTCTTGTCACTTACGTCATAAGAACTTCTGGTTTATTCTTTCTAAGGTCGTGACACATTTTCCTAAGGGACTATTAAAGATCAATTAACGAGTCTCAATGCAGCAAATAACTACCAGTAACTCTAAAGAGCATTGTTTAATTTTTGCCTTAATTGATTTTTTCATTTTTGTTTACAGTAAGCTGAGCGGCCAAACGGCAAGAGAAAAGGAAGAAGATTCCCGCCTAACAACTCTGATGCTTACAATATTCCTCTGTTTCCTCGCCTGCTTTCTTCCTCTGATGATAATGAACGTCACAGATGATGGGATCAGCTACCCCTGGCT
>NW_013525246.1:517153-550294 GCF_000836215.1 Papilio polytes | reverse complement strand
ATTCGTCGAATTCCCCAAATTATGGGGAAAAAAGAAACCCATTAAATAATCAACCGACAAAGTTATGAATTCAACTTTTAACTGTAAATATTGTAAATACTTTTATTATAATTATCACACAATATACCAATTACTTAACCAAAGGCAATTTAAATTATTGTGAAACCATATTTTTATATTTAGATCAAACGATTTATTTTAAAAATGATTAAAATAAAGAGTTTATGGTTAATTTTGATCAAATTACCGGTTAATTTACCGTAAAGATATTATTTAAATAACTTTTAGGTACTCTAAATGCTGACAATTATGCGCTGAATTAAAAAAAAAAAGATTTTTTTTTAAATTGGAATACGAGCCGATTGTTTGAATCGATTTTTGATTCAATTTTTTCTTAAATTTTCATTTTAGTAAACCTTCTGTAGAATATCGTTATGCTAATAGAAGAATTGTAAAGAACATTCCGTTATAGGTTAGTTTCTAACAGTATAACTACCAAATATTTATAAAACAGACTGAACAAAATGTTTCTTAAGTTATTTGTGACCACCATTTTAATGTTTTCTTTTACTTTCGGGGTCAATTAAATGATTATAAATGTCAATAAAACTCAAATATTATTTTTCGCAAAATCACACAAATCATCGAAAATGTACATTTACGAGTTGTTTCTTTAAGATCTTATTTTGTATAATTTCAACCTTACACGAATATTTAACTCCTAACTTTGCCAAGACTGATACGAAAAAGTCAATTAGAACTTAATTATCATACTTGTATAATTATAACGAATATAACCAGCAATTATAACTTACTTCAATAGGAATATATTATACATATAGGTTATGTTGTAATTTATTTCTAGCAGTTAATGTAAATCATACCAAAGGTAAATAAATGTATTTGTATTAAATTGTCGTTTTTTTAAACATGTTAATTTCTATTTCGTCGCAGGGCTAGTCGAATGCATTGTCCTTTCTTTACATATAATCCGCATGGAATTAATCAAGACAAAAGTGCCTATAAGTAGCCTATGAGTTCTTCTAAACTATACTCCACATCTATGCCAAATTTAATCGAGACCCATTCAGCAGTTTAGGCTACAAACTCTAACCATAGTGCCCGCTTTAACATCTTAGCACTGCAGGGCCGGCACGCCTGGTGTAATACCACGACCACACAGAAGACAGGCGTGAAATGGAAGCAATTCCGTGTTTCGTCTGATGAGTGTGGTGCCGGAGGCCTAATTTAAGTCCCTTTCCACTTTCCACTTTACCACCCTTTTCTTATAAGGAGAGGTTGGGAAGTGGAAGTGAATTTGACGGTGGAGGAGATGCATAGGAAGGGGAAATATCCTCTTTCTGTGAGTCTCCTCCTCCGTCAATGAAGGGTAGGCAACGCATCTGCAATTGCGGATGTCTATGGGCAACCGTCGCTTCGCCCTATTATGTTATAAAAAAAATCCATCCATCCATCTAAACTTTTGCTTTAATAATATTGGTAACAATATCTTAACGTATTAATATTATAAGCCACTATTATTTCGCAAAACTTAATCTGCACCTACGATCAATTTGCTTTTGCTTTAAGTAAAAGTAGTTTGAACACCGAAGTAGCAGAGACGTTTTGTAATTCAGTACAAAATAGTCTAAACAACTTCATGAATATCTGATGAACATCACTTTTAATCAGTAGTGATTAAATATAAAAGGAAGACAACAAAGGGGGGTTGTGAAAATTCTCACCTACAATACTGAATTATGCTTCAAATAAATAAAAAAGAAACCCAGGTGTTGTATTTTAATGGTCCTATATACCAAATGGTAACACTGTTAGGTTCAGTATGATGATTAATTTATATGGTGGTAACATTATTTTTGTCTGTCACTGTCACTGATTGCGAGTGTCAAGTCAGGTGTTCACGAATTTCTAGATTACAGAAATTTTAAGCCAAAACATGGCGAAAAGAATAGCACAGAGCTCCGTGAACTGGGCAGCCCTGGCAGAAAGAGTGCCCGCCGAGCAGAAAGCCCACCTCGCCGCTTTCAAGATCAAGTCCGATGGCTACCTTCGTAGGTTAGTATTTGACAAGAATGTTACATAATTTTTATCATGTATTTAATTCAATTTCATTTTGTTCTCATAAATCAGTTACTCTTAAATTGAGATGTAATTATTTTACGAAGATCTTACATAAAAATCGTACATTATGTGATTATTACGGTTTGTTAATGTTTTACTGTACGTATTATTATTATTACATATTATTAACTAGCATTATTATTAAAATAAGGAAAAGTGAAAAATCTCCAATAAATGATGACATAAAAATAAAATTTTAACTTCCAAAACATTTCAGAGTGCTGGCTAACCCACCTGAGCCTCCAGCGATCAACTGGAGCGTGTACAAGCAGTCGGTGCCCATCCCCGGCATGGTGGACAACTTCCAGAAGCAGTATGAGGCTCTCAAGATCCCCTACCCCACAGACACCATGAGTGCTCAGGTGGATGCTCAGTGGAGCGAAGTCAAGAAAGCTATTGATCAGTTTGTTCAGCAGTCCAATGCTAACATTGTTAAGTAAGTTTGGCATGTTACTTAGAAATGTTTTAGAAATATGTTAAGAAATGTGTAAAAATTTATTTTTATTTTTCAGCTTTGAGAAACAAGTAGCTGAGATCAAGGCTCTGCTACCATATGACCAGATGACGATGGAGGACTTCCGCGATGCATATCCTGAGCAGGCTCTTGACCCCATTAACAGACCTACTTACTGGCCTCACAACCCTGAGGACCAGGTGGATTATGTCGACCCGGAGAACAAGGCTGTTGAGTCACATCACTAAACTGTTCGGAATTTGTATAATGTCAAGATGCGAAGAATTGAAAGAAAAGTCTTATTCTATATTGAAGCCTTGCTAAGGAATGCTTTAGGATAATTTTCTTTCTATTCATGTTCTTTGAAAGGTTTAAAAGTAATGCAATTAAATACTGTTTAAAGTTTATTTCTGAGCTCAAATATACATCAACATATATACTATTCAAATAAAATTCTACTATTTGATTGTCTTGACATTGTACAAAGGTTTATATTTGAAGTGATTATGCAATTGTGTAATTTATGTTGTAGGAATAAAGTGAGTAAACTTACTTATTTGTTTTATTTTAAAATACCTAAGTTACCTCAGAAGTAAAATAAAACAATATGCTTACAAGAAACATTTGAATGATTCATTTTTCATTTAATATTCAAATATCGAAATCCTTAGAAGTTTCTTATATGATCTTTGGGAGTCAAGTAAATAGACAAGATATGCTGAAATGGGAAAGAAATTAGAATAAATTCCAAGACACAGGTACTTTATGTAAAAATGTTTTATCAATATAACTGTTCAATTAAACTAAAGTGACTTGTTCAGTTATAGTTTTGCCAAACACAATTACTAAGTGATCAGTTTGACTATTAACAACAGTGATGTGGGGAATATGGTGTTAAAATAAAACAATAAAATAATTTATTGTAATTTATTTGGTAAATTGCACAATACAGTGGACATTGAACAATAGCAACAATGCAGGAATGTCTTAACTGATTACCCATTTGAATGTAATTTTCACCCAGTTACCATACATTAAGATTTCTACTATAAAATACACTTGGCGTTATATTTAAAATTACAAATCCTTTGAAATAAACTTTGTTAGAAAACCTGATATTTCTTAAACATTTTACACACAAAAGAAATGAAATACAGTAGAACCTCGACAAGATAAACACAAAATATTTTAAGTTATCAAGGGTCTATGTTGTAGAGGTTTTGGGTTCTGATGGGAAGATAACATATTATCTTTTGAAGTTATATAGGTTTTTAAGTTATCGAGGTCTTACTGTATTAATACTTGATTGCCCATTTTTCCATAAACAGTAGACATATCTTTTAGAAGTACCTTTTTCTTCTATTTTTTAAAGATTACCATAGAGAAATGAATCTATATAGATTGCATAATAAATTTTCTTTAATACTAATTTTACAAATACATGAAATTTAATTCAGTTTAGAAATCAGTTGTATTTTAATGCAAAGAAAATATCTAAATCAGATTAACTCAAAAACTACTGGGTAGTTTATAACTTTGGAAAAAATTAAACATCCTATATGTTTAATTTTTTGGTTTTTGTAAAAAAATTGAAAATTGATGACCAGGTGAAGATATGCAGTTAAAAATATATAAAAACACGGGCAAATTGAGAACCTCCTTTTGGAAGTTGGTTAAAAATACTAGAGGTGCTTTAAACTATAAGCGGTGATGGATTTTTACTATTTACTATATTAAAATTGTCCAATTATATGCCAGCTCATAGCTGAATCAACTAACAACTTCATAGCATAATTCTATATTAAAATGCAATGAAATTCGTAGACAAAAGTTAATTTATATCTTTTAACTTATCTACATGTACACAAAAGAGAATTAATTGCGTATTTTAGTTACAATAAAACTACTGTATTTTCTAATACCTATAAAAAGGTATCATAAAAATAACTGACTATTTCATGTATGTAAGTAAATTTATCTATACTAATATCATAAACAGAAAATTATATTTGTATGTAACTAATAAACTCAAAAACTACTTGGCGGATTTTAAAAATTCTGTCACCATTAAAAAACTACATTAATACTGAGTAACATGTGATATAATTACTCGCTTTAAAACACGATGTCGGGTAGAATTAAACATTCTAGTAATAGCCTATATCGCTCATTGACAATGTAACTTTTTAATAGCAAAGTAATACTTAAAATCGGACCAGTAGTTATCGAATTTATTAGTTACATACAAAAATACAAATATATCCTACTCATGTTTACTTGAAACTACGCGGGGACGAATTATAATTCTTTTTGTCTACAAATTTACTTTGGCATATTTCAGCCAACAAACATATTGCTATCTCTATATAATTAAAGATAATGTAAGGGATGGTTATAAAATGCAGAATTATTTAGGGGGCGGCGGCGGCTGCGAGTACATATTATAATAAGAAGTCGGCGGAGGGACGCTAAAACTTTGATTCTGGTAACTTTGATCGTTGAAACCGCGTCCCCTGCCCCTACTTCCGCGGCCCCTGAAGGACCCACTTCCCTCTCGGTTGAAACCACTTCCCTCTCGATTGAACCCACTTCCCTCTCGGTTGGAAAACTGTCGTGTTTCAGAATTTCGCGTGTTATAACCCTCGGTGCGGCTGAAGCTCTGGCTGTAACTGTTTGAACTGTTCTCGTCCCAACGTGAACCTATAGCCGTTAATAGTTTTTAAATAAAGGTTTTCTGTCAATTGTATAGGAGAGGAATAAAATAAAGAAAATTATTAATACTTTTATATAAAATATATGAGTTAAAAAAGATAATATATGAATAACATATATTTGAAATTATAAAAAGCTCTATTTAATTATTTACTTTTGCAAATAAATAATTAAATAAAAACCTCTTTATTGCCATCCAAGAATACAAAGTTGTACAAAATAAAAAAACATACACGAAAAAATTATAACAGATGGCAAAATGGGGAGGCTCAGCTTAACCGATACTGGTTGAGATCCAGTGTCGAGCTGGTTTTCAGCAAATACAATAGCAAATGTCAAAAATCAAATTAGCAAATGACAATGAAGGCCTTTGACATTGGCTATCAATTACCGTTACCATGCTTTCTTCATGTTGTCAGCTTGTAATTTTTGTCTCTTTCCCGCATGGCGGTTTTTTCCAATTTATTTACTCCCTAAGTTTAATAGCGTTAAAATATATAGCCTATAGCGTGTCAAAAATGTAGGGCATTTTATTAAAAAGAGTATTATTCAAAAACATACTGAGATTGCTGACATCCTGCGTTACAAAGTAGTGTGTTTACGCTTTATTATATTAGTACAGAGAAGAGTATAAAGTGTTTATGTATGGTGTATATACCTCTGTCAGAGAACCTGCCGCGACCACGTCCCCTGCCGCGGTCGGAGCGGCCGCGCTCGCTGTCGTCACGGTCACGGAAACGATTGCGACCTGTCAATATTCTTTTATTGAGAAAACCAGTTGTAGAGACAACCAGATTACTCAAAATGAGAAAACTGGTTGTAGAGTCAACCACTTTTCTCAAAAGAGAAGTGTACTATCAATTCAAAGATACAATGTCTATAAACACTGTAAAAATAATTATTGATGATACAGGAAGATGATTACAAATGTTATGAGTTGTATGGTGTTTTGAGATATATGGTTGTTGAGATACACCAAACTTGTTTAAGGAAAAAGAACATGACAATTTAAACAAAAATAATGTAGTAAGTATATTAATACAATAAGTACCGTATTTCCCCTTGAATCCCATTCCGCACTGCGCCAGCTCCAGCAGCCGAGGGTTGACCACCTGGTTGGCCTCCTGCAGTACGCACATCAGGTCCTTTGCCTGATATAAATATTATATCTTAATATCCTATATGTTAAGTTTAGATGGATGGATGTTTCCATGTATCTCCAGAACGACGAAATGGATTTCGCTGAATGTACATTGCCTGGAAGACTACTAATTTTTCTTTTAATTTCTCGCAGACGGGGTCGCGTATGAAAGCTAATGTACACATAATTATGACAATCTAACTATCAGAGTTATGAATATCAGTCAATCATATCAGCCAGTTTATTCTTTGAACAATATCGGAAAGAAATTTCAAAACTTGGTCGTTATATACAAAACTAGCTTTCGCCCGCGACACCTTACGCGTAAAATTAAAAAATAATATAAAACATAGCCTGTTTTACTGAGAACGTAGCTTTTTAATGGTGAAAGAATTTTTGAAATCGGCCCAGTAGTTTTTGAGTTATTTCATTACAATCAAAGTTTTCCTTTTTATAATATTAGTATGAAGATTCCCCGCATACGGGCAACTGCGCGCTTAGGTGATGTATGAATTTGTGTGTTTGTTTTTGTGTTTGTCACCTTGGCGGAGTTGGAGGGTGTGAAGAGAGTGTAGGCAGTGCCGGTGTTCTGCGAGCGGCCGGTGCGGCCGATGCGGTGCACGTAGTCCTCGGAGTTGTTCGGGTAGTCGTAGTTTATCACAAACTTCACGTCCTCCACATCTGTACCCATTGTTACTCACGTCAGTGTACACTACATAAATACATATATACATGGATATTTATTTCTAGATGAAAATACAATTATTTTTCGCTATAACATATAAAAGCCAAGAATACTATACAGTTATCTAATAAAAATTTAAGGCGGACAAAATTGAACACAAAACAGTAATTTTGAGGAAACAAAAATTTCTTTAACATTAATAGAAATAAGAAAAAAAGCTTTAATTTATTTTCACAAATCATACAAACAACTAAACATGAATTCTTTTACAGTTAATATTTACCTGAGTGCAGTGTTCTCTCAGGCATCGGAGACAACTGGAAATAACTGAAAATGCCCGTCAGTGGTCCGGAGTGTTGTAGGCCAAGAGTCCAGCGGTGTGTTATGATCCTACCTCATTATGACTACGTCAGGTTGCGTAGGGCAGGCCCTTTAGTCTGTTCCTTAAATCTCTCATGACACATTACCCAAGCATTTTAATTTTTCGGTCTCAATAAACCGATTATAGGAAATTTTAATTTTTTCATATACATTTCATTTATAGAGGCTGCATGCTCAAAACACAGTGTGCGCTGACAGACTGTCAAATCATTATTTGATGATTCAATCATTGCTATCATTGAAATCATTGAAATGAGAATATCATAGAATTGATATCAGCAACACACCGCAAGACTAGCCCATATCTCTGCATGCGCCTCTGAAATAAAAACAATATGCATAATAATGCCGAGTCTACGTCATGGAAATTTAGTTGTTTAGATGCATTAGAGAACCTTGTATTGTTAATACAATCCATACAATCCTACTTAACTTAGATTTTTATGTCTCATGCCCCATATTAGCATTTCAAATTTTTTTATATATGAGACATAACATTTCAAATTAAAACGTGTAGTAACGTGATAATTTACAACATTTAAAAAAAAATTGCGTGTTTTCGTTATATTCGGTACCGAAAACATACCTTAGAGAAAAAGGGTAGGTTGTCTAGTCAAATTTTTTAACTGTAGAAAAACACCGGTTTAAATAAAACCCATTTTTACTTCATTCCTAACTAAAAATATAACTAATTGAAGTAACTAAATACATCAATAAAGTCTACGATAGTTTTCGAGTTTATCCCATAATAAAAAAAAATTATACAATAGTAAAGATTAATATTAGTTCACACTTCAATGTTATTCTTTAGAACAGATAAGAAAATGGTGATTTTAGATATCATAAAATGACCATTTTCCTGCCTTTTTTAAGGTTTTTTGTTTTACAAGGTCCTCATTGATGTCTAAAAGAACATTCCTAATGGTTAGGGCCATTGCTTTGTTTCATTAATATATTCCAATATTCACTATATAATTATTTGAATAACTTATATATAATTTACTTTGAGTTTAAAATCATAATTTATTGTTATCAGTTTTAATATAATGTACATAACAAGAAAGCAGTTATTTATTGAAATTGATTATTTTCAAGTTTTATCCATATTTGTGAATAATGGAACAAATCGTTATATCTTGATTGCTTCCAAACAATAAACGAAAACATCTCACTTTACTGCAATTTGTTATTATAATTAGTTGGATTACTGACAATTATCGAAATTATTAACCCTTAACCAAACAAGAGTTTTTTTTTAGATAATTGTGTTAAGAAGAAAAATAGTACCGCGCTGTAGAATTGGCACACCGCTAGATTATTGGTATAAACGTCACATCTCTGACAGCTGTCAATGTCATTAGAGGATGGATATTCGCGCGCATTCCTGGCGGGACCGCTAGGTCAGTGTTTTTATTAATATCGCTAGTTACAATTATATTAATTGTTTGAAAATAGTAAACTGGTGACGGTTTTTAGATGAGTTCAGTAGATATTGAAAAAATGCTCAATTATTTATAAATAGGGGGATTTTTTCCTGATTAGTTACTGATCTTACTAACATTACAAAGGCGAAAGTTTAGATGGATGTTTGTTAGAGTATGTAGCCTAAATTATCGAACGGATCTCAGACAAAGATGTAAAGGATAGTCTAAAAGAACCTATAGGCATGTTTATGTTTACAATATCAAGTAGGGAAATAATTGCCTAATATTTGATTAAGGGTTAAATATATTATTTAGCAGTCTTTGTGTGTGTTCGTTTTTACCCTGTGACCCTAGGGTCTGTTTGTGTACTCAGCAATGGCATCATTACCTTACTCTACGCTCCTGACATTCTCTTAGACCTTACACCCCGGGACAGAGCGAGATGGTTTTGCACCATTTAGACACGAAAATACCTCGCAACTGTTCATACAGAATCTTCTGTTTGATGCCGTTATTAATGAAAAATCTATAGGCGGGATTATTCACCACCAATACAGCATCAACATACAAAGGTGGCACAAACACAAGATAATCAACTTCTGGGCAATAACAGTGTATATTTGAAGTGTAAGTGTAAAGTGTATAAAACTGGGAAACTCACCGAGTCCCCGAGCTGCAACGTCAGTGGCAACCAGGATACCTCCAGTTGACATACGGAACTGACTGAGCACGTAATCCCGGTCTTGTTGGTTCTTGTCCCCGTGGATAGCTAGCGCTCGCCACCCGGCGCGGTTTATTGTTTTTGTTATATCATCCACCTATAGGATTATTTTATAACTTGCTGTACCCATGCTTCATCCATATTCAATTGAAATTTTATTTTTTACTTTGGAAAATCAATTGCAAATGACAATACAAATGCACAGACAATGAGAGATAATAAATACCATTACTATAACTATTGCTTATTAGCTGTTATTGGCTTATAGTTATTGTTCCTTTTACACATAATTTTTAATTTATTCAGTGCCTAAATTAAATAGCGTACCGTAATATATAAGGATGGGAAAATGTTGATACTACACTGAAATAACTTGTAAACCATTAAAGCCTACCTTTCGCTTTGTCTCCGCAAATATAATAGTTTTAGTCTCCTCTTCCGAGGATATTTCATTGAGCAGCGTCAGTAACTTCTCATTCTTCTCCCACTCCTCGCAGACATCCACAATCTGCAGGATATTGTGGTTGGCAGAAAGAGAAAGCGAGCCAATGTTGATCTGGATGTAATCATGGAGGAACTCCTCAGCTAGGTTCTGCACCTCTTTGGGCCAAGTTGCTGACCACATTAGTACCTTAAAGAAAATTTTTAGGTTTTTACATACATCATTATATTTGGTTTTGTTACACAAAAACAAAAACTAAAGTTCCATATTAACATCATTGAAATTCTAACACCATATGAGTCACTTTTAAGCTATTTTGGTGTCATTCGCTAGAGAATCCGAAGACGCATAGTTTTAGCCTATCAGAAACAAGTACTCTACATAAAATAGAACTATAACTAAGTCGTGGCGTCGGTGCTCAGTGGTTTCAACACTTGACTTGTAATCTACAGGTCTTGGGATCGGATCCCGCCATGTACCAATGTGATTTTCGATGTGTCGAATTTTCATACGTACATAATTTACCCGACGTTCTTACGGTGAAGGAAAACACCGTGATGCCTGCACATATCGGCGAAGAAATTCAAACAACCCCCACATGCGTGGTTGACTATGGCCTAGTCACCCCGTATTAGGGTAGGCTCCGAGCCCCTCAGTGGGGACGTATAGTGAGCTGGTGATGATGATGATGATGATGATGATAACTAAGTACCCTCGACCAGTGTATTATTATAGTATCTTTACAAAATGCAGTTGTTTCTCTCTCTTGAAAAGTAGATATTTTTGTCACTTATAATGTTAGAACTTCAACGACGATAAATTGATTCTTACCTGTCTGTCTGGACGTATTTGTTCAATGATCTTTCTGATCTGAGGCTCAAAACCCATATCCAACATCCTGTCAGCCTCATCTAGCACAAGATATGTGCAACGACGTAAGTTCGTCGTATCTATGTGAACAAAAACAAAAAATAACTTACAAAGGACACATTTTAACTTTATCTCAATCAAAGTAAATAAAGGCAAAAAATACTAGTATTCTTATAATGATTCAATAATAGATGTTTAATTTGATTAAGTATTTGAGTTTTAACTGGCTTTTTGGCTGGTTCCATGTGGATTTTTTATAAAAAACCTAATTTCTTGCCTATGTTTTTTGTGTTAAATCACAACAAGATCTATTCAACTATTCTAGAGATAAAAATCTAAACTTTCTTATCTATAAAGATTTATTTGATTCTTTAAAGAAAATTACCTTTTTCCAAGAAATCAATCAGCCTTCCAGGTGTAGCAATAACTATCTCCACGCCGCGCTCCAGCGACCGACCCTGCGGCCCTTTTGGAGCACCTCCAAATATACAAGTGTTCCGAACTTGAACATTCTGTCCAAAATCTGTTGCCACCTACAAATAAAACAAAAACGTTGTAAAAACATACAAAAAAACAGTGGCACCAACAAAACAAAAAGCTTGTACTGCTAAAAAATCTACAATCTACTTGAGAAATAGCAAAAAATAGCTAAGTAGTGAAAAAATAAATAAAATATGCTATTAAATAATTTTGAGCAAACTTTAAATACTAAGTAAATGGATTCTGTATTTAGATTTATTGTCTCTGATCAAATAATCAAATACGAACAATACAATTTTGATAAAAAATGTAGTACTAAGTATTTCTTGTGATTTTATCCATGCAGAATTAAGAAAAAATCAGTGATAATGTATCTTTCTAGTAGTGAAGGAATTTGTGAATAATACAGTAGTTTCCGAGTTTATTTCTGTGTCTCCGAGTGGATTTACAAAAAGACAACTACGTAGCCTGTGCTCTTCAAGACTATGTTCCAACATTTATATCTTTCATTGAGATCTGTTGAGATTTTCTAGAGATAGCTAACAAACATATGTCTATCTAAACTTTCATTTATAATCATCACCTGCTTACTATTTATCCTGTCTGAAGGGTTCGGAGCCTACCCTTAGGGGTGACAATTTAGTATAAATACAAATAAACATAATTGTAAGATATATGGTGGAGATTGGAGAAATTGCAACCTGTAAATTACTACTTTTATGTTAATATATAGAATTACTCTAACAAGACTGCTACAACTAAGAATTAAGTTTGCAATTTCTTACACTATAATTTTTAACAAGTATATACAGAATCCTGAAGAAATAATAATAAAAAAATTAAGAACAAGCAAAACTCAGTGCTGAAACTAATCAAAGGTTACGTTCAGAAACCATACCTACGATACAAATTTAGAATTTTGGTATAACAAAACAATAAAAATCTAAAATGTTTTCCTTTAAAGGTTTTCGAACATAGCCTGTCAGTGTTGCTAAGTTCTACTGTAAAGAATTAAACTTGAATTTACTATGTCACAGTCGTTGGGATCCGTCATGTTGGCAGCGGACCCGTTCATTGCAATCAGAGCCTTGTGCGTGATGGAAGACAAATTTGTTATTTAATTTTATTTCATAGAAGATTCTTAACAGCTAATATGAGAGAATGTAGAAATGTATATAATTTATATTGTGATTTACGTATGACTTAATTATTGTTGATGTAAAGATTATTTTTACATCAAATGGAATTATGTTACAGCTAGTTAGTGTTATGTAAAAGACATACAAATTGATTAAATATGCACAAGGCTCCAAATAAAAACAATATTTATTTTACCCAGCCAATGAATTTCAAATTTCAATTTTTTTTATTTTCAATGAGCGACAAAATGAATGATTTATCTAACTCTTCAATATACTCTTTAATGGTTCCTTCAATTTTAAGAAAAATAAAAAAAAACACCTTATTTCTTAAAAAAAAAATTATACCTGTTGAATCTGTTGTGCAAGCTCCCTAGTAGGTGCCAACACTAACACAATTGGCCCCTCATCTCTCAGCAGCCTGGGCTGATTGATAATATGCACAATAGCTGGCAAAATGTATGCCAATGTTTTCCCTGACCCGGTCTGAGCAATCCCCACTAAATCCCGTCCTGACAGAGCTATAGGCCATCCTTGCGCTTGGATAGGAGTTGGATGCGGGAAACCTTGCTTTAAAATCTCTTTCATAGCATAATCTGGGAAACCTCCTTCTTCAAAATACATACTGGGTGCCGGGACATCGCGACCTTTAACTGTTATTTGATTCTCGCTACGATATGCCTCAATTTCAGTAGGCGAACGCCTCTGAACATTCGGATGGGGAATATAGAAGTTTTTCTGGAACGGCGTCAGTGTAATCGATTCCCAGCGTATTTTCCGTAAGTTGCCGCCGGGCTGATCGTTCTTAAAGCTTCTGAAATCGTCGCGACCGCCCCCTCGGCCTCCAAATCCTCTTCCTCCTCTGCCTCCGTCTCGGCCGCGCATGCTGGACCCGAAGCGGCTGCCTCTCTCCTCTGATCTATCACTAGACCGGCCGCCACGGGACCCTCCCCGACCACCACCGCGGCCACGGCTCATTCCACGTCCTCCTCCGCGCCCACCACGTCTATCATCATACCTAACAAAACAATCATAAGATAAATTATACATAACAACTAAAATAAAATTTATACAACTTAATGACTTACATTTTTATAGTTGTATAGAGAACTTAAATCACAGTTCGGCTTACTTATTTTGAAGTCACTAATATCTAGTCAAAATTTTATACTACTTGTATATTGTTTTAACTAATTTCTTACAATAACAATAGGATTATTTGGCGAAGCTTATAATTTTAATAAAAGTTACTAATAGCCGCCATATTTTTTAATTAATTTACGTCACAATCCCAAACAATCAAATACTCTTCTCTATGGTATTTGTAATGTTGCTAGGTCCTTCTTTCGACGGTGACGTGTCACCGCCAATAAAAGGTTTTATAGCGTTTTTAATTATTTGTGATAAACAATTTTACATTTTATTAACAGTTAAATTAAATAACAACCAAAATACATAAACAATTAGGAAAATAGAAAAACCGAAAATGAAGCTAATTATAAACGTTGGCTCTAATCAGTAACAAACTAATTACGTATCAATCAAGAAAATATAAAAAATAAGAAATTTTAGAAGAAAAGCTTTCTCCCAATTTTACGATCTTAAACATGTAGTAATTTAAAACATTTTATAAAATCAATAATGTTGGTCACCTTCTGTATTGATCAAACTTGTTCCTACGTAGTACGGTAGAACTGAACCTTAAGTTGATAAGTTTCCAACAAACTTAATTTTTGACCGACTTCCCAAAAGAAGGAGGTACTCAATTCGTCTGTATGTTTTTTGTAAAAAATGGATTCATCTATACCTATTTTTGAAAAACCCCATCCAAGAGTCACTGTACTAGATTGGACTCGAAATATTCAAAGACTTCAGAATGAGGCCAGGGTGCGTAGGTTTGATTCGTACGAATTGAGACAGAGGGCGAATCAGCTTCGTAATGAAACATCCGTTACTACCTATTGGGATAACTACATGAACAATGATCTATTGAGGGACAGGTATAAAGCTATACCAACATAAAAACTTATATAAAACCAGTAATTGATTTGTAGTTTTTTATTTGCAGGATATTCGAAGTGCAATCATGGAGGGAGAAACAGAGATTTACAAGTGAATGTGTACGAGATGAAATTAGAGTTTTAAGAGAAGAAAAGAACTCTACGGAGCTACTTTTAGAACATTTGCAGGTGCCGTTGATGGTTGTGTCTCAATGTCTCTCAAATAGGGACCAAAGAGTACCTTCAGAATTAACTACAGATCAATTAGGAGAAGAATTAAGAAAGGTATAAAAGTATACAGATTGTTTAGAATACATTGGGAATATGCCTATACATGTTCACACATTTTTCGATCATGAATGTAGGATTTATTGATTCATGATGCAAAAAACAGTAATTGCAAAATTCCGTCATGCCATCTACGATTCTCTTCTACAGCTAATATAAATTTCAAAAGCAGCTGCTTTGATTTTTTTTAATTACTTGTATAATTCAGAAAACGCTTATAAAATATCATATTAATTATAGGAACTCCATATAATCGAGAACAGTAAACGCGTCTTAACGGACGTTTGTCACATGGGCTGGGAGAAGATCAATGAGTTACAGAATGTTTTCTGTAGACTGGAACGTGAGATACAGAATAAGGACGAAACGTTGCAACTGGAATACAATGTTAAAGATTTGAATAGAGAATGTTCCAATATTTCCTACCAATTGGACCCTACAAGAATTCCGGCCGAGTAAGTAATATAACTATAGGTAAAAAAGAATTCCTTGCGGTTTTAAAAAGATAAGCGGTCAAGAACAGCTCTTTCTTTCACCCTACTAGCATTTACACTTCTATTTGTATTGTAAACAATTGACAATACAACAAAGCGTAGTTTGTCTTTTAACGCTAAGATTTCACTCCTTCAGAAGATAGTTAAGTTTTAGTTCAGAAGATAGTTATCACTGTTTTTGAAAAGAATGAGAGGGATTAATATCGAATATGTTTTTAAAAAGTATTTCGACAGTAGAAACCAACTCGAAATACCTATAGACCGTATGCCTTTCATCTAGATCAATGTCTGAAGAGAGCTACGTGTACTGCATAGAAAATACAATAAAAATCGCCAACCAATTGATGACAGAATCCAAAGAGCTAAGAGAGACAATGTTTAAAAGCCGGGAACAAGCCAAGAACCAGATGTACGCACAGTCACAAGAAGTCGAGATGTTCATGAGGAGACGCGTCTACGATATACAAAGGGCTAGGAATGAAATGGAATGGCAGAAGACTAAGGTAAATAGGTCCACTATCGAAGGGCTTACGTTAAAATATATTGCTCAACATAAACAGTTACACTCAGTAGTTGTATGGTAGTTAACATAGTGTGTACATATAATGGTTTTTTATGATTCCAGCTGGAATCAAACTTACGAAAGGTAGACAGAGAGATAGAGTGTCTGCGAGCGGCGGTCGCGGACAAAATAAATCCGACAAAGTTAGTGGAAACAAGATTGGAAATGCGCACGCGCAGACCGGTACTCGAAAGGGTTCAGGTAATATTAAACACAAAATAATTCAACTCTACAAACTAGGGATCGTATTAATTACTAAATAAGCAACCCAATGTAACTTGACTTAACTTAAGTTGTAAGATATTTTGCTAAGGTCTAATATTATTACTTTGTGTGTTAAGTTACATTGTTTTGAAGGATATACCGATGCGCGGATTGATAGAAGAATATGAACGGGTCCATACGAGTTCTAATTTGTTGGAGAAAAAACTGGAAGATGCATTGTAAGTACTTATATCAATTGCAAAAATTTTATAAAGTAATTTTATCGTAAGGTAAAGAAAACAAAACTACTAGTCACACATTTAATTTGCACCAGGACGACATACCACGGAATGTACAATCACTACCAGCGAGTGGTCAAGGACTTGGAGTACAAGAACCAGGCGCTGGAGACGGACAGACGGCTCATAGAGATACGCCAGCCGCTGCACGGACCCAACGAAACAGAGCTCAAACGCAACGTCGGTTACTGCCGTCTAGCAGATGAATTGATACCCGAATGAACACTATATTCCGGAAATCTTTATGGTTTAGTGTTGCCCTTTGACAAAATTTTTACATTTTTACATTAGACAGAATTGTTTTACGAAATTGTAGAGGTAGGATAAGATAGCTGCAATTTCATTTGTTTGTAAAAGCTTAAATTGGACAAAACACAAAATCGGTTTTATCTAGTGGATCCGGTAATGGATAAAAAATAAAACGCCATTATCATTTAAGAATTTACATTTTTTTAATAGTGAAATACACATTTTAAACTTATACATATTACAATGTTGATCTAAATATTATTTTATATTATGTTAATATAAATGTGTTCGAAATAATTATGTTCAACATCTGTGCGTGTACCTAAAATTACAAAATTGACTTCTAAGACATTAGTAAAAATGATATAAACGATACACAAACTTAACAATTTTGATAACAATTATTTTTAGTACTTAAAGTAAAACATGAAAGTAAAGTGCATAGATTAAAAATACTGGGTTAGAACTTATTAGATAAAAATTAAGTAGGTAATGCTTATAGTATGGAATAAAGTGAAAAACTTTAACACAACAAATAAATGCGTTCAAATAATACCCATGAATTTTAGAAGCATATTAAAAAGTAATACTAAATTAACATTATTAATCTAAATAATATACGAACACATGATAAACGTTAAAATAACTTTGGCGGGATTGTGACATGTTTTAAATGCACCATAGACAATTTGAAATTGTCGGTAATTATTTTGGCGGGAATTGTGACATGTTACTTTTAATACCATAGACAATTGAGATCTAAGATGATTGTAGTTTGAGGTTAGGAACAACGTTTTCATAAGCTTCGTCCAATAAATTACATATCATTGATATATTTGAGTCGTTTAATTTCCTACTGGAAGCCAATCTTATCGAAGGTTCTGGACAATTAATCTCCGCGTCCCTTATATAAGCCGCTACAGCGAAAGCGACGCCTTTTTCCATACAATATTTTGCGATTTTCCTCAAACAAGACTGTTTCGTATCGACATCAGTATTGTCCGCATTTCTAAGGTAAATATGTTTAACCGGCGAAAGTTCGTTACCTCGGAATGTGAAATGTTTCAATTCAGCCAGTGCTCTAGAAAAATAATAAAAAATTAAAGTAGTCATATAATTCTTAGAATAGACACACCTTGGACTAAACTATCGCACAACTATTGTGAGATTGTCGAATTCCCAGACAATTCAACTGTTTAGTTGCAAAACTAAAAATCGAGTAGTGTACTTCCACATAAACTCATAGGAATGAAAGCGAAATCAGTTGTGCGATAATTTACTCTAAGGTGTGCGCGCTCTCACTATCGAAAAATCCTCTCATACGCTATATAAAGACATACTCGGCCTATACGGCCGAATTTTAAACACTTCACGAAAACGACAAAACTTTAATAGTATTCGAATTCAGTCGCCTTATTATTTAAGATATTTTTTTTTAATATCAGTAGATTTTCGTTAATTTACAAATATTTCCTTTTTTCCTAACCATTCCAACTAAGCTGTAGGCTTGTGCCTAGCACAATAGTCGAATGGAGGGATTCGAACCCTCGACCGCAAGATCGGTAGTCCGTACCCCAACCATTAGACTATTGGCGCTTGCATATTTAAATACCGTTCCAATATTCGGCAATACATTTGAATCGAGGTTTTGGTATAATTTCCAGTTAAAGACAATTTAGTTTGCGAATTGTAGATAATTTTTTTCATAGAACATTGATAAAACGTATAGATAACGCACTCAACTTCAGTAATAATATTTTACGACAATTTCGCACTGATAGTACATTTAATAGCGTAAGTAATTTAGCAATGAATAAAAACTTGAAAAAAAAAACAATATGTCTCTTAATTTATTCTTAAATCCTCATATAATGTACAAAACATAACCATGCTTTTAATAACTAGTTACTTGCTACTTCGTCCGCTTAAATTTAAAAACAAAATTACTCACAGATAAATTACCTTTCCAATGGTAAAAGAGTTTTTAAAATCGGCCCAATAGTTTTTGAGTTATTTCAATAAAAAAATACTAATGTTTCCTCTTTATAATATTTAGAAGTTAAATAAAATAATAAATAATACATTACTTGTTAAGTTTTATGGAGTTTTCGTCTAATTCTTTGAGGATGTTTGGTTTCTCTTCCAAAATATCCAAAGCAGTGATAGCGGCTTGCGTCAACATCGGCGGTAAAGACGCGCTGAAGCAGTAACCTAAGAACAAAATATAATTATAAATAACAAGCTTACACCCGCAACTTTATCCGTGTGGAATTAAAAAAAAACAAAAGTGAGTAGGCTATGTGTTCTTCCTGACTATCCTCTACATCTATGCCAAATTTCATCAATATTCGTTCAGCAGTTTAGGCTACAAAATCTAAAAAACATCCATCCATCCATCTAAACTTTCGCATTTATAATATTAGTAAGATCTCTATACTAATAATATGAAGGAGAAAGATTTACATTTTTGTATGTATTGGAATAACTTAAAAACTACTGGCCCGATTTCAAAAGTCCATATAAAAATTCACGTTTCATTCGAATCAAAAATTACAACTAGCTGTTTCTCGCGAATTCACCCGCGTGAAATTAAAAAAATAGTAAAATTACAGCCTAAGTTACTCAGTGATAACATAGTTTTTTTAATGGTGCAAGAATTTTTGAAATCGGTCCAGTCATTTTTGAGTTAATTTAATACATATAAAAAACCAAAAATACAAACCTTTCCACTTTATAATCTAAACTATTATAATAACGCGTAAACACACACTTCTTTGTTGACTAAGATGTCAGCAATAACATGTTTTTGAATAATTCATTTTTAATAAAAAGTCCTACACTTGCGTCACGCTTTAGGCTATATATTTAACCGCCATTGAACTTATGGGGTAAACATTTTGGATAAAAACCCTAATGTGTGAAAGAAACCATAAGTCACTGCCAACATCAAGGAAGCATGGTTGTCATTGTGTCATGTCATTTTGACATTTGAAATTGCTAATTTGACAGATGTAAAAAATAAAACAAAATTTTCATAATTTCATGCGGATGAAGTCGCACTGGAACAGCTAGTATTAGTATAGATATAGATAGTATAGACTACGAAAATTTAAGGTTAAAACAATGTCTTATAAAATGTATAGTTTGACTGTAACTTACACTTGAGGACTTAAAAACTATCATAAGTGGTATAGAAGTTAGTTGAAGTCAGCTCACCAAGTCCAGAGAGCCGCTGGTGCTCCACAATAAAGTGGGTGCCGGCACAGAAGCCCCCGATTGTCGCGAACGAGTGTTCCAGCGAGCCCACGATCAAGTCAATCTCGTCTCGCGGGATCTTCAGATGTTCCGTTATACCCCGACCGTGTTTACCCAATACCTGTATACAAAGAGAAGTATGCCAAAACTTTGTAGTGCCGGAGGTCTAGTTTTAGTCCCTTTTCCTTTCCACCCATTTTCTTAAAAGAGGTTGCGAAGGAAAAGTGGATTCGACGGTGGACACGCATAAGAAGGACATATATCATTTTCATGTGCGTATCTGCAATTGCGATTGTCTTTAGGTAGCGGTCGCTTTCCCATTTCGGCGGATTTAGGTGGCCGCTTGCTCATTTGCCACTTCGCCATATTAAAAAAAACCATACCGTATTACACTAAAAATATAATCAGACACTGTTTAAACAAGTTTTTTAATTGATTTTTTATGATTACGCCCTCAATCTCTCCTATCTAGTCAGTTAAACTACATTTTTACGCTTTAAAAGTCTAACTAAAAAAAACTTTAAAAATGGATTTAATGCAATTCTTACCCCAATAGTTAAACTTTCATCCAAGATAATTCTCAACTTAAATCTCCTAGCTAATTCCACCACTTGCTTTAATGGACACATTTCTCCAGTATTAAAGTATATAGCTTCAACCACGAGGAAGGCGCGTCTCTTCGGATTCAGTTCCTTCTTCTGAGCAGCTTCTGTCAGCTGTCGCTCGAGGTCGCCAGCGTCATTGTGCTTGAAGTAACGGACAGTGCTTCTAGAAGCTTCGATACCTTTTTGTATCGCGAACCAGACTGCTTCGTCACTGTTGGGGAAATTGGATACTGTCACATGCTAATCAATATAAGATAGCTATATAATATACTTCTACTTTACAGAATAAGGTGGCAAACGAGCAAGCGGCCACCTAAATCCGCCAAAAGTGGCAAAGCGACCGCTGCCCATAGACATCCGCAATTGCAGATGCGTTGCCTACCTTAAATTAACAGAGGAGAAGACGCTCATAAATAGGATATTTCTCCTGCCTATACGTCTTCTCCACCGTCAAATTAGTTTTCCAACTCTTTCCTTATAAGAAAAGAGTGGAACGGGGAAGGGACTAAAATTGGGCGTCCAGAACCACACTCATCAGTCTAAACGCGGAATTGCTTCCACTTGAATTATTCCCAATCGTCACCCCGTTCTGTCCCCACGTGAGAATAAAAAAAATCATCTGTCCCACGATCACCAATAAGGTGACAAATGGATCCGTTGGGTGGTTTTACATGGTCTGTTTTAAATGAAATTATTTTTGGACAACCATATTTTAACGTTTTCTTTCTTAAACCAACAAAAACAAATTAAGGTCATTTCAATAAAGGTCAAATACTTCCCAAGGTCTAATTAACATAGTTAAATATTTATTGGAATCATGTAAATTGTATTAGACCAATTTAATCGAAATTTGTTAATATTCAAGATGTTTCGTATTGAACAAACGGCAAGACATTCAAACCGGAATAACGAAAGATAAAAATTTATCGAAACTTGTGGAACAGCATTTCCCAAATTGTCTGAAAAAAGATCTAAAATGTACGTGAATTATATAAATAAAAAAAAAAACTTTACGTTGAGTGCCTTTGCCGAAATTAAAAAAAATTGTAATTTTTTTAATGCGGAAACCATCATAGATGACTATCTTTTTAATAATTATATATTTGCGATGTATTTCAACGCGATTTATTTTATATAATTTGAACGTTCTGTAATTTTATAAGCCTGTAGTTTGTTTTTTATTATACGGGGTCAAATTACCAATGCCAATTAATAAAAAAGATAAAAATGCTACCTATTCCTAATAAAGATTAAAAAAAAAATAAGAAGGGGTCACCAATGCCTATGGACACCCACAAAAGCAGTTTTTTTGTAACTGTATACCTTGAAGTGGCATTTACAGATTCACCAGGCTTGAGGTGGCCAAGCGCAGATGTCGCTTAGCCTAAACCTCGTTTATGAGTAACTAAGCTCGAGGGTTCCCTCAGGAGCCTCGGCACGAGCCGTTACTTCGTTATTATTACCGGATTGGGAGGCCACCGAGCTCTTAGATCGCTTCGATGGACGCTCCATGGAGTGACTAGGCACAAGGGCGCGCAAGAGGGAACTTCGGCTTGGGCTAACACTCAATACCAAAAAAGCAGATGAACCGCAAAATGTATTAAGAAAGAAATAAGCATGCTCAAGGAAGGTCAGGCCACTCAACAAACATGACTGTTTTTAACACAGACATTTTAATAAGCAAATAATAATAATTCTTTGGCAAATACGTTTAAATGGATAACAAGTGTTTTTACATGTTATACACTTATTTATACAACAAATAAACAGGTAATTGAATAGTATATAAACACTAGTTTTACCCGTGACTTTGTTTGCGTGGGATTGAAAAATACAAAACTAAGCCTATGTGTTCTTCCAAACTATGCTCTACATCTATGCCAAATTTAATTGAAATCCGTTAAGCAGTTTAGGCTACAAACTCTAACAAACAACCATTCATCCATTTTTCACATTTAAAATTTTAGTAAGAAGTAAGATTCTATCCTAAATCTACATATGTTCAAATTCAAGCCATTCAAATATTAACTGTAAAATCTACTGCTGTTGTTCAAGAGGAAACCCAACAACTAGTCATTGAATTGTTCCACCTAGTGTGTTATTTCTTAAACAAAATCTAAACTAAGTAATAAAACATATGACATAATAAATCTATGCAAATCTAATTGAAAATATTAGAATAAAAATTTAAAATATTGTTTTACTGATTTTTATCACATTTGAAAAAAACTTGTTCAACTTAATCTTGATATGAATCTATGTATTATAATAACTTGAAGTAATTGCGCTTGAATAAAGCAAACAATATAAAATTAAAACAATAGTTTAGCCCACAGTGTAGATAACAATGGATTTTTAGATATTATAAACTAAGTATAAACATTATAATTATATATTAAGTCGGATAAAATACAAAAAGACTATACTAGAGGAAATTTTAAAGTAGCCTCAGTGGTAGTGAGGGTACAGAGTAAAAGGTTAGCATGGTATGGGCATGTTATGAGGAGAGATGAATTGCATGTTACAAGGAGAACTTGGTTATGAGTGTGGAAGGGTACACCGGTGGAGGTACACCTAGAAAGAGAAGGATAAATTGCATGAAAGGTGATCAAAAAGGGAGTGATGACTGAGATAATGTATGATAGAGTTATTTGGAGGACAATAACCTGTTGTGACCTGAGATTGCAAGAACCTAAGATTTGTATTTTGATCTATCTCATGAAACTACCTTGCTTAAGATATCTCCTAAGACAAAACTTCATTGTCTGGAGGTATTATACAGAATTTAATAAAGTTTTCATGTCATATATTCCTGACAAACCACATAAGAACATGGTTAAATTCTATAATAGTTAATTAATAAAAGGAAAATATATCAAAACAATTGTGTTGTTGATGCAAACATCTAAGGAAAATATTTTGTACATCCCATAATTTATCTTACAGCTTTAAAAGTTTTCCTGTTTTGTTGAAACTTACGCAAATATGATGTCACTCTTCTTGGAATATGCAGGGATTGCGCTGGCTATTGTAGAGAACCCATATGAGTATACGCAAGTCTCTTCTACTTCTAGAAATTTGGCCAAGCGTTCCTCAAGTTCTAAATGCACATCTATAGTCCCATAGAAGCCACGAGGGCCACAGGAACCAACTCCATACTTGTGTAGAGAATTAATAGCACTTTCAAGAATAACTTCCTCTTTATCAAGGCATAGGAAGCTGGTAGCACCCACATTAAGTACGTTTTCGTCTATTTTACCCATCAATGGTGCCTCGTCGTTCTCAACTTCGTAAGGCACCAGAGGTATTGGGTTCCATTCTATACGCTCGTCTGTCATAAGTGGATCCTTGTATTTCTTACTTTTTCTCGTCCATAAGAAGTATGTCGAGACTAGAATAACTTGGAGTGCGATAAGAAACGTCCAACAGCTCATCTAATAAGAGAAAATTATCATTAACGTATTGGTAAAAAGTTTAATTGGAAATATTAAAATGTTTCTATAACTGAATGGTCAATTAATTTTTTGAATAAATATTTAACTGCTTACCATATCATAAATGTCGACTAAAATCATTTTTGTATAGCACTGTTACAGCTCTGCAATTAATTACAACTGTATCGCACCACCTTAACCCACTACTTTTATTGAATTTGAAACGCTGCTGCATAAACGTCATGTCAACGTCAATCAACCATAGACATTAACGATTGACAGTTTGTCGCGATATGTTGCTATTGCTATACCAAAAAAGTTACCATTATGACACATATTCAATCTTTTTTAGAACTGGCAATTGTTGTATTCTATCCATCAAAACAAAACATTGACTTTTGAAGTTGTGTCAAATCCGTCAAAAACAATTTTTACGGTAATGTGAAATGTAATTCGTTTTTGTAACATAAATAAAAGTATAGTTGATATTGAATATTGACTAAATTCATAATGAATTTTAGCGGCACATTAAGAATTAATAAATTCGCATGTTTTACATTACTGTTTATATTGTTTGTCATTATTTACTGGAAATCGAACGGCGGGGCATATCCCACTGAAAAAAGTGAAATTATTAATTTAAAAACATTACTAAAAGCTGCAATCCATGCGGCAGAATACGGAGGGAGTAAAGTAGTGGAGGGTACGAATCGGGATTTGAATATTAAGAGCAAAGGGAAGACGAAAGAAGGTGTAAACGACCCAGTGACGGACGCGGATCAAGCATCGCATTGTGTTATGTTTTACGGTTTAAGTAAGACATTTCCTAAATTGAAGATAGTGTCTGAGGAGCACTCTAAAAATGATCCTAAATGTGAAGACCAGGAACCGTTCAATACGGACACACCACCCCCAGAACATCGTATGATCGAAGATATGAACAACGAGCTCGTATTTGCCAAAGATATTACAATATGGATAGATCCTTTAGACGCTACTAAGGAATATACAGGTAATTCTTCTATTTCAATTAGTTTTAGCAAATTCATGTATAAACAAAGTAATTTACAATTAAGATTTGCTTTAAAAAGGGAAGCTATTTTTTATGTATTTTAAGTCATCAAACAGCTCATGGCTCTTCAACCCACATAGTTACTAGTTAGATTACAAAGTTATTTAGTTGTTACTCATTTAGTTGTAGGGCTCAGCTAAAGTTCAAGTCTATATTATATGAACTTTTGAAATGGTTTCAGCTGATTAACATTTAACAGGCCATCTTAGTCAGGAACCTCGTAATACACTTGTTTTTAGTCAAATAAAAGTGGTAATAATGTTTGTTTACTGTTTCCAGAGGGTCTATATCAATATGTGACTACAATGGTCTGTATAGCTTACAAAGGAATCCCAATAATTGGAGTAATTCATTATCCATTCCCACGGGAAAATCCTCAGACTTACTGGGGCTGGCTTGCAAAGAGGACATCAAGTAATGTGGCCAATGTTGTTCATGTAAGATTTTATTTACTGCAATTTTCTATTCCATGTAACAAAGTTTTGTTTTTAATTTTCTTTTTTTTCCAAACCTGTTCTTTCTGTTAGATATAAACTGTAATGCCCAGTTCACACAGTTTAGTCAAATAGCAAGTAATTTCATAACTAAACATGTCTGAATAATAAAATCTTCAATAAGATTAGTAACAAATTTAGAAAAGAACATTTAATCAATGTTATTCGGTACTTAACTAAGTTTTTAGTATAGCACGAAAAGACTCTCCAGAAGCTATTTTTAGTAATTAAGTATGGTTTTTATTACAGAGAGAAGAAAATAAAAAGAATCCAAGAGTAGTTGTGTCAATTTCCCATCAAGGGAAAGTGTCTGATATGGCTAAAGAAGCATTTGGTTCTGGGACAACTGTAAATAATGCAGCCGGTGCTGGTTACAAGGTTATGGGTGTTGTGAATGGTACTTACGATGTATATCTTCACACTACAGCTATAAAGAAATGGGACTTATGTGCGGGTGACGCTATTATAAGAACAGTAGATGGTAAAATGACAACCGCTAAAGGTGATAATATTGATTATTCTCCGGAAGCAGATGTCAAAGTGACTGAAGGTGTTGTTGTAACAAGGTATGATCATGACTATTATTTAAGTAAGATATCAAAAAAGTTTAATAAGAAACCTTAATCTGCATTAAAAAGTTAATAACTACTTGATTGTTGAAATAAATCTTTAATGAAGTTAATGTTGTGCCATTACTAACTAGAAACTTCTAAAATCTCTTGGAATGGTAGAAAAAAACATAGACAAATTGAGAACCTCTTTTTGAGTGTGTTGAAATTAATGGCAGCATGTCAGTTACTGGTGAAAGAGAATTCAATCAAGTTCATTTTGTATTTATAATACAAGTTTTTTATAATTTGTATTTATACATTTAATCCTTAAATGTGCACTGTTGTATACATACAACATAAAAAAATTGGATGCTTTTTTTTTAATTTTTTCTCCTTTACCGATTTAAATATGATTTTTTCGATATGTTTCGAAAAACCACACATTAAGTGTTAAGTAAATGACATAGTGAATGAATGATATATGAATTAAGTTTTTAACTTGTATTCCATTCTTGCTATTTTTTTTTTAATCTGCATTTTAGCACAAAGCTAGAATTGCAGATTTTATTAAATTCTTCAAATATTTTTATGTCTTATGACATTTTACATTAAAGCTATTGCTGTATTTTAATAAATTGCATTTTTGTATAAACAACAATTATTGTACAGTCAACTGCATTAAAATGTGTATTTACAAAACTGTAGAAACTCATATCCATGTATTTGTCTCATATCTTATTCATATTTGGGAACATATGGAGATAAATGCATATTCTTGATACCAAGCTAGTCTTGGGTAGTACACATACGATGTACTAAAAAGTAATGTTACTCGGCACTGTACTAATAGTAACGTTACCGAACGACTTCTGTTAATCGGACATTTAGTACTTTTAGTACACTACACGATATCGGTGTTCGCTTCTTCGTTGTTTGATTTGATTGTATATTTGCTAGATTGAAGCATACACTTTCGGTAATAAAAATCAAAAATGGATTAAATTACTTACAACTTAAATTTATTTTCGCTACTAACATATGTTTGACTGCTTAAAATTTGATGTGAAGTAATCTATAACCCTCGTTATTTTATATTCATGTATTGTGTTCTCACAACTCCGAAGTACTAAAGGTACTAAATGTGTGTACTAGTACGTTTTCCGAATTGTACTAGTACGGTGCGCACTTACAGATGTCCGATAAAGCCCAAGACTATACCAAGCATGTCCACGTGTCTGATGGTTTGTAACTGTATACATATTTGTGCAGCTGACTGTACTCTATGGCAGTCAATTCAGTTTTATACTCTGTGTCATCTGGCATAGACAAATGGTTACTTTTTACCCCTACTTTTTCTATAACCCTTGTATTATTTGTTTTTTACATATATATCTGTTGAAACAAGGTTATTTTTTACATTTGAATCAATTATTGTTTTTTTTATTACTTTAGGAGGAATTTAATTTCATGATTTTTTAATTTATTTTTAGATTGTAAGCTAACATTTAAAACTTCCCCTATGAAATAAAGGATGTTGTAAAAATGGTTGTTTAAGGTGTTTGTGTTTTATTTTCAGACACATTTAATGTTATACAGGATGTCAAGAAATCATAAGTAATCAACTTTGTTACCATAGTTGGAAACCTTATTTTGGCCTTATGATTTCTGAACATCCTGTATAATAAATAATGTGAAAGCTGTAAATATTGTAATGATCAGTCTGTAAATAAATTTATCATGCCAAATGTTTATTTTTATTTACGAATGTTCTTTCAATGGAAATAAAAATAAAGGAATGTTGAATAAAACACAGGTGTGACACAGACTATGTTAAGACTATTTTATTTTAATAAATAAAGCATGAAATGGATTGAAACGACAATCAGCTACAGATTAATTGTTACAATAAAACAAAAAATGTTCACATGAAGATTAAAGGAATGTGTCAAAGGTGTTAATTTGAAGCCATTTTCTAATTGTATGATGGAAAACATAATTGTACTTGTAGAATCATTTTCATCAAATATTCCTTTTTCTTGTCCAAGATTCATTCTTTAAAAGAGTTCGAACGCAATTCAATTCATTTTTTAAAATTGCACTTTTTGGGACACCCTGTAATCTTTAAAACTTGCCCACATTGAAGACTTACCCGACTAAAAAACTGAAGAATTATCTTTTAATACATATAGTGTACAATTATCCTATGTTTATAGCAGTTTTTAGAAATAAAACAATAATTTACATAAATCATTTTATACAAGTACATAAGCCACAAGAATACTGGCACAAATGAAGTAAAAAATAGTTTTCCATTGCGACATTTTAAATACATATTGCATCTTACATTCACTTTGACAACAGCAATATTAAAACTCACGGCAGTGAAATTCTAAACATTTCAAATTTACAGTTTTGTAGAAATAATTTTTCAAATTAAACACAATATAAAAAAACATACAGATGAATGTACCTACTTCTTTTGGGAAGTCGGTCAAAAATATGAGGATATTACAGTGGAAGATTTCGACCATAAAATGAAATATTTTTAAATCTGGGATGAAACTAAAAAATCATCACTAAAAATCCAAATATTTTTCATATAGTTATTAAAAAAAAATCTTGTCATAAGATTCAGTTCCAGTCTCTCGAAAGACGAACTAATTAAAGATTACTTTTTCAACATATCAGTTGAAAAAAAAAATTGGAAAAGATGAAATATTTCGGAATTTACTAATTATAGCGAGTTTTCTACAGCATTTTTGTGGCAAATATTTATGGGTTATAAACCTTTTTTAGGAACATTCCATCCCAGTTAAAAAAAAAAATAGTTATATGCAACTTAGAATGGTTGATTTTATGTCTGTAAATCTTACATTTGTCTTTTTATTTGCAAGTAATTATATTATAATACATTTAAAACTGACTTGAACAGTAAATATGCATTTGCAGCACATAAATGCGAAAATTTTAGTAATACCAGTCATTAACGTAACAAAGCAATGCCTTAGGCAAACTTAGTGTCCATAAATTTAACAATTTGGTGTACATAATACGCATTTACCTAAATTTGTGATAAATGTGAGGATTACAAATTGATTAAATTAATAAATCGATACAAAAACATCGATGTTTAAGAAAAAATACGACAAACAAATAAATCTATAAAAATTATATATACAAATAAGTCGACTGATAATTTATTCGTAAGTATAAGATAAGCAGTACCATTTTATTTATAACCTATTACGCTACTTACAATGTATTTCATAATTTAGCACAGTAAAAACCGAGCCCGTACAAACCGGCCGCCTTTGTAAAAAAAAAAAACAGTTTGTGCGATTTGAAATGAAACTAGTGTATCTATGCTTTAAAAACTACAAATGTTATATGGCAACACTATGTAATGTCAAATATTTTGTTATCTTTCATGAGATATTCTAGATTTTTCTATTTAATGTCAAAGGATACAAAAATGGACGGTAGAAGCTTTTTAGTTAAATGTAATTTCGTTTTTTTTTTTAAATTTCGATGGCAAAACATTGAGATCATTCAATTTCTAAACGTAACTAATGTCATAGATTAAAAAACATTTACATAGTCTGTTTCAACTTTTATAGACAATGTATATAGTTTTTTCGAACCGTTTCTTACTCACACTGTTTCTATAAATTAAACATTTATTACTGATTTTAGAGTAGATTTAACGTAGGTTGTAATTTCAAGGTCAAATCTGTAAATGTGTTTTTAAATGTAGCTAGATAATACAAAAGCGGCCGGCTGTAGGGGATGATAATCTATGCAGGCCGGTGTCCGCGTGGCGGGGGGCGGGGGCGGGGGCGCGGTCGCACACACACAGTATATACATAACATTTCATGTTAAACCTTTTTGTATCGTAACTCTTATCACATATTGAGATTTTAACGTCCATTGCTCGAAACAGCAGCGCCGCCTTGAGGTTTACACTGAATCGTCTGCAAATTATATGTTACAAGCTTTTTAAACTGTAATATACTAAAAACATTAATTAAACATCTCTTTATGTGCATAAAATAATTTTTATAGTTACAAATAGACCCCATTTCAATGTCAAAAACGTGTCAAAAGATGCTGTGCGCAAGCTATCACTGACCTCTGACAAATGGACAGGCTATAAGAAGTGATCTGCCATTTAATTGGTGCTGATATTTAAGTCAGTGGTGGGTAATTCGAAAAAATATACAGAAATAATTAACGTCAACTACGTTTAAGTCGGAATTAAATAAAATCATTGACTATGACCTATCCATTTGTAGACATCAGTGATAGCTGTTATGTTCTTTTGCCATATTCTATGTCGGGTTTCAGGTATTTTCTAACATAACTAACGAATGAAGCTCATCGTGCAAATTAAGTTAGTCGTATTAAAATTGCATAAACGGGTATATTAACATCCTCGGCTGTGTAATAATCGTTTTCTCGCGCTTTACTAAACCTTCGACTAAACAATCGCAAAACTTGTTTGTCGCTTGTTTCGCAGCCAATTCAACTGTTTAGTTGCACAACCTCCTTGGCTGTTGTACCTCCATGTAAACTATACATCTATACTATTATAATGAAGCGTAAACACACACTTCTTTGTTGCCTAAGATGTCATCAATTACAGCATATTTTTGAATAATTCTATCTTTAGTAAAAAGCCCTACACTTACGTCATGCTTTAGGCTATATATTTTCAAGCCATTAAACTTAGGGGGTAAATATTTTAGATAAAAACCCTAATGTGGGAAATAGACCATAAGTTGCTGCCTACATAAGGGAAGCATGTAATGTCATGTCATTTTGACATTTGCTATTGAATGTAACAAATGTAAAAAATAAAATATTCATAATTTCATGCGGATGAAGCCGCACGGGAATAGCTAGTAGGAAATAAAGCGAGAAACAGTCGTGCGATAGTTTAGTCAGGTTACAAGTTAAAACTAGTCTACAATTACATTCCAACAGACACGTACTGGTGTTTGCGATATACTTAATGGATTGTAGATTTCATATCTCGAGATAAGATTACGATTGTCCGAAGATAACGCAATTCAAATGTACGATAAAAACATTACGTTAGTAATAAAGTTTTATAAAACATCTAAAGGGGGTAGACAGAGATGCAGCGTAATATTATAAAGAGGAAATTTTGTGTTTTGGTATGTATTGAAATAACTCAAAAACTATTGAGTCGTCTTTAAAAATTCTTTCACCATCAGAAAGGTAATTTATCTGTGAGTAATATAGGCTATATTTTATTGTTACTAATGTTTAGGAACTATTAGTAAACAGCGTGTTTCTGGACGCCGGCTTTGAAAATTCACTAAACTTTATTTTTTTTCCTTACGCTGCCTAAACTGTTAGAGGTATATAATTTAATAATATATGCAAAAAAGCGATTATTTTTTTTGGTTCCACAAGGAATTTAACGAGAAATAATTTATTATCGTACTAAATAAATGCGATAGTTTAGATGGACGTTTGTTAGATGTAGCCTAAACTATGACATAGATGAGTCTAGAAGAACACAGGCTTACTGTATTTTTTTTTAATTCCAGTCGAACACGGTCGCGGGTAAAAGCTAGTAATAAAAGAGAAACATACCATGATACCACCATTTCGTTTTCTTAGGATTTTTACTGCACGTTTTGACGTAAAAGGAATTATCAGGCGGTCGTTTCTGTAACAGCGAAAACAAGTTTTTTAAATTCGAGAAACTTCTATATGTTTATGAAATAGACAAAATGGTATTTACATACATAATGGTTGCAATATCAATGTAAAAAGTTTTACAATTTTTATTTTTTAGGATTACTCCTACTCAAAGGAATTAAAATAACTCGGTTTGAATTCAATCAAATATTAGATTAGGGTTCGTTCACACAGACTAGAGCATAGCAGATTTTATATAGCAAAAAAAATGTGATTTATAAGATTAAAACAATTAATTGTACTTTATACACGTATCATATCAATATAAAGATTATTTACGGTAATAATTTCTGCTCTGTTGTACAAGGACCCTTAAAGATCGATTACTCGGTTTAAATTTCCACTTACTACAATAATGCTGTTAAATCGCAACATATACTTAAATATATCGTATTACTGACCTTTTCCTTGCAACTGCTAAGCATGGAGACGATGGAGAGGCAGACGGACTGCACGGAGAGCGCGGGCGACCAGTCGTCCGTCAAGATTGACAGGCAGATATGTCCGTTAGAGTACACGTGAGGATGCACAGGGATATTGTTGCCGATAAACGTCACCTAAACCACAAAAAAAATATAATCAAATAGTCACACAAACTTTCTGGGAATATTCCCAACCGTCACCCCGCTCTGTCCCCACGTGAGAATAAAAAGTTTCATCGGTCCACCTTGTAGGCCTACTATCACCAATAAGGTGAAAGATGGAACCGTTATGAAATAAAATAAGTTCCAACCTTCCCTTCGTCGTAAAAGAATGGACGGATGAAAACAGTTAATGGTGATAGTGGTTCTAAAAGGTGGAACATGTGAAACATTTTTTATATCGTGGGGACAGAGCGGGGTGACGGTTGGGAATAATCCGTCCACTGTACATCACATAAAAACTTTGGGTAAAATATGTACATATGAAATTGGTTATTTGTAAGAGACGGAGTTTGTCTCTGCAATTTTCCGTAAGTGGACACCACGGTTGTCCGCGACTGTACATAGTCAGTCCAAATTACACTCCACTGAGGCAGTTTTAATCTTTCGACTGTCGTAAAATGAATGAGCTCATCTCCGCGGATTACTTCAATCTGTTTGCTTAAGTTCAACAACCTCACAAAAAATACTTCGAATAAACAATTGGTTTGTTTTCAAAGGTTAACAGATCTCGATGAAATTTAGCAGTTTTTTTTTATTTAACAAGCAGCAAATCGCAACGAAAAGCTGGTTTTGTGAACTAATATTATAAAGAGGAAAAATTTCATAGTTTGCATGAAATATGCTCCAAAACTACAGCACCAATTTGAAAAATTCTTTCACTGTTGGAA
>NW_013525246.1:507124-516473 GCF_000836215.1 Papilio polytes | reverse complement strand
TTAAGTTTTGTTAATACCTGCTAAGGTGGAGTTAACATCGACAATTAATTCATTCTGATTTATTATCCCTTCCAGTACTTCAATGCTTTTACCTATTTTATGTATTTATTACAATATAAGCGCCTATTGGGCGAAATTCAAAATTCGTAACCATTGATTTTGCAATTTTTTTAAAGGAATGGATTTGCATTTCTCTACACAAATTTCAAACATGTTAAATTTCATATCCGTTTAAGTAATTTATTTACAAAAAGGGGGTATAATGTTTTCACTTGTATAAAATGTTTTTCTTAACTTTGTTCAAGCGGAATTAATAATATTAATAAGTTATGTTTTTTTCCAGACTATGTTTTATATCTGTGCTAAATTCAACAAGATCTGTTAAACGATTTTGGATATACATAGAAACAAACAACCAAGAACTTTCGCATTTATATTAGTACTAGCTGTTGATTGTGACTTCATCTGTGTGAAATTGAAAAACATAATCTATGTTACTCACAGATAATTTACCTTTCCAACAGACTTTAATTGGCTCAGTAGTTTTTGAGTTATTTGAATACATGCAAAAACACCAATCTTTTCTTTATAATATTACTATAGATGAAATATCATATAGATTGTTAATAGTTCATTAATTAATAGTTTCAATGGATTTACGCGTCAAAATGTAGGTCAAAGCGAAAACCACTAAGAGAGGACATTGACCTGTACACCCCCAAACCACACCCATGTCAGTGGACTGTAATTAAATCTGAATGAACTGGACATAAATAAATTTAATTATTAATTAAAAAGCAATAAGCTAACTAAAGTGACTTCAGAATTGGTCAAATTACAAGTTATGTGACTGACTGGATAGACAAAGGATGACAGAAGAAAGTATGGATGGATTGTGTAAAATATGGGTAAGATTTGATGGCAGATATGGTACAATACAATACAGACCCTATAAAGTGAACATGACTGAGTTATCTATACTAATATAATAAACCGTAAACACACTTCTTTGTTGCCTTAGATGTCAGCAATCACAGCATATTTTCAAATAACTATTGTTTTTTAAAAAGCTCTACTTACATCAAGCTTTAGTCTCTATATTTTCACTCTGTTAAACTTAGGTGTAAACATTTTGGATAAAAACCCTAATGTGCGAAAGAGACCATAAGTTGTTGCCAACATCAAGAAAGCAAGGTTGTGCCATGGTTTGACATCATGTCATGTCATTTTGACATTTGCAATTGATAATTTGATGAATGTGAACAATAAAATAATTTTATTATAATTTCATGCGGATGAAGTTGCATGGGGACAGCTAGTTTATCATAATTATTATGACTTTTAGTTATGTAGAAGCCAATAAGCTTACCTAATACAGAACATAAATTAAACATTGTAATTTAATAAAGAGGAAAGGTTTGAATAGGCTCCAGAATTATTGATTTTAAAAATTCTTTCATTATTAGACAGGTACATTACTGAGTAACATAGACTATATTTTTATAACATCAACAGGAAGGGTATTGATATGACAGAAAAGAGACCAGATGCAGTAGCCACATGGGTAGTCGGGGTTGATTGCTAGTAGTACATAAGAATACTCACCTCTGGTGAATCAAATGGATATTTATTTGTAAATTTAAACTGAAGTACAAATTTTTCTCCCTCATATAATGTACCGGGAACTCCTTCCATGTGAATTGTCCATCTGAAAATATTATATATGTTAAACAAACTTGAAGATCTATTTTTAAACAGAAATTTAAATGTTCATGGGCAGTGGTTGTTTCCATTTCGGTGGATTCAGGTGGCCTCTTGCTTGTTTGCTACCTTATATTATAAATAATATATATTTATTTATGTATTACTATTTATTTAAATTTTATCACCCTATATAGTAAGAACAATCTTTTAAAAGGGATGTTTAAAAGCTGACAGTGATTAAAAAAAAGACCTTATAGTTATTAATGTTAAATTATGTAGTACTCAAGTATTATTGAAGAATTATTATAATAGTATTTATCCATTATTAGTAGATAGCTTTTGTTATCAGTATCAAGGTAAAAATACTCAAGGATTATGCATTGTTCTGTGCATGAGTGAAAGGAAAAATATTGAATTTCCTAACACAAAATGAATAAATCATTAATAAACAAACCAATTTATTTTTAGTTCTAAATTTGGTTTGTCTGAAACTTTGTTGTCTGTGTGAACGGTCAAACATTACACATATAGTTTATGTACAAATTACATTTCAAACTAGATGTAAAAATGAATGGTTATCAACTTTATCTAATTTTAATCACTAAAAGTCAACATTTTTCTTTAAATAAACAATAAGTTAATTGTTGTATTATTAAGAGACATATGGTTGTAGAGATTGACACTGCACTTATATTATTATATTAATAAGATAGTTATAGAGAGAAACAATACATACAATGTTAGATTTTGACTAGCCTGGTCTCCGTCGACTGTAACACCTGCTGGAGGTTCTTTCATCAGAGCCATAAGCTCTTTCTGTAATCTCCGCTAAAAAGGAAAAATAAAAAATTATATCCTTATCGATCTGACAATATAACAATGGTACAATTAGCTCTTGACACGAAACATTTCGACAGAACAAAATAATAGGATTCTGAAAGAAATCTTGTGATGGATCTGTCAAAACAGATGTGTTATAACAAAATTATATTGCATTTAATTGATATTAGTGCAAGAAATACGTAATACATAAATCGACTATCAATCGTCTCTTTACAACTAACGGAAAGTCAACGTAAAAGGTAACATTTTATCTAATTTTACGTACCTCCGACGGGGACATAGCCGCCATTATTCCAGTTCAGACCAGAGTGCCAAAGAGTATATAATTATAATAAAAAAGATACAGTACTTGTACTTCTAAAGATTGAAACTTGGATTGAAAATTGAAACGAAATCTCGCGAAATGAAAACAGGGTTGCTACACCATACACCACTTTAAAAAATAATGACAAGAACTTTGCAACAAACTGCAACAAAACCAAAGTATTTCTAGCAACGCAGACAGACGAATAACAACTGGTATTGTTTAATTTTATTATTATGCCACATCACAAAGATATTGCCAAATTGTTATTTATTTCAGTTGAACATTAATATATAGTATATAGGGAAGAAATTGTCTATTTACTGTTTAGTTCCATAGAGGTTGAACAAGTTACGTTTATGATTTTTGTGACGTTAGATTTTATTACAAAGTAGGTAGCAGTAGGTAGGTGTAAAATAATTCTAACTCTCAATTTAAAACCTTTCTAAACTTGAGGTCATTTTTATAGTATAAAGTATAAGGTTGCAAACGTAAAAGCGGCCGGCCTCTGAATGCCAAAGGACGAACAGAACACAGAAAGAGGGTATTTCATTTTCTGAAGCATTTCGCCGAATCTACTTTAGAATCTACTCCCCGTTCTCAACCACTACCACTCCTTATACGAAAGTGGCGAAAGGGGGAAGAGGACGCGAATATGGTCTACGTCTTGTAAAGTCATCAGGAAAAATGTGGAATTACTTGCATTTTACGCCTATTTTCCAATTATTCGTGATATTTCACCAGGGGAGCGAGCCTATCCTACTCAAGCAGATGCCTTACCCATTACAATTCATGGTACATAATCTTAAAATTTAGTTTCCTTTTAGAAACAATGAGAAGGCAAGGAAACATGCGTGTGCATTTTCTTATACTTATAATTTTAACATAAAAAAGGAGCATAGTTAAATAGGGAATTTTTAGTAATTAAAGATTTTTATGGCAGCATCGTGTTTGTCAGTGTCACTTGTAATAAAAAAGCAAGTTGTTTTTTATTGCCGTTTCAAATATTATGAAGCCAGTTAATTGTATTTCACAGTTTCATCGGTTACTTAATGTATTAAAGTTAAAGTGTACTCGATTTTATTACTTTCATACAATTTAAATACTGCGTAGTGAGTAATTGGTTCATGTGGGTAACGTTAATATTTCCGCTATGGTTTCTTATCCAAAGAAAACATCAGCAGAGTGGTTTATTGAACAACTAAATGTTGAAAATGCTAAATTATTAGCGTTTGTGCTTGTATTAGGTTTCATAGGATACCATGGTATTTTGCATCTGCGGTATGGTAAGTTTTTTGTGGGTTCAAATAAAATGATTGACGCTCTAACAACCCGGCACATAACAGACGCAAAGGCGTCCGTGAGTGGTGTATGGGTTGGTAAGCCGACAATAACCTTTTGCTATTAAAATGATTTCAATAACTATCTAAAATACCATGCTTTGAAGTTGCCTGAATAAAACAAAATTATACAAGAAATTTAAGTGCATGTTTTATAGCATTGTCATGTTTACTTTTATTATTAACTCATTTCTAGGTCCTGACTCCTGCACATGGTTGCTCTCCTCAGGGAGGTACAAAGGTGACCATGAGTGGCAGCCTTATGGATGTATGTTGCACAAATATTCCAAAACGTAAGTTATTTTATTTAAAAAATAACTCAATTTGCTAATTTGTATGAATCATATATTCATATTAGACATATCTAAATGTCCAGGTATTTTATATGTGTGAATACATTTCTTTATCAATTATTTACTTAAGATGTTCATCAATTATTGTGAAATATGGACAATAGCATAATAAATATCATGCTATCAACTCTTGACAAAACTTTTGATCAAATACTGAGTGTGCTAATGTGGGTATTTTTAAATTAATATGCTATATTACTTATTCTACATTTCAAAAATACTTACATTTGTTCTAATAAGAAAATAATTGTAATAAGAATTAATAATATTGAACATTAAGTTCACCAAAACGAGTAATTCTTGTAAAGGTATTGAAAATGCTTGTTTTACCAATTCTATGATGACATACTTATATAATAAAACTTTATAACAGAGATGCAAGACGATGCCTGCGTTACTTGGCCTTTTGGGGCAAATACAACAGTTTTGCGTTTATCGGCGATTCACGACTTGAACAATTATACGAGTATTTTATAGGTAAGTTAACATTTATTGATTTTACTTATCTATGTGTACTTTAACTGACTTATTACGATAAGATGTGTGTATACAATGTATTAAGTTATTGTTCAAGGACATTTTGCTAGGGAAATAGAGGCCAGGTACACTGGTAGAGGTAGACGGAGAAAGAGATGGATGAATTGTGTGAAAGGAGACATGATGAAGGGAGCGAGATGACTGAGATGACATATGGTAGTTATGCGGAGGACAAATACTTATTTCACCAGCTCTATGTGAGTAGGATAAGTAGGAAGATGATGATAATTTTGCTACAGAAATAAAGGATGTAATGTAAAATGATCTATATTTTTCTTCTTCTTTTTCTGTAGCTCTACAGCCCTTTGTGGGCCTTGGCTATTTTTACCACATATAAATTATTGACCACACATTGTACGAGTATTTTACAAACAATGTCAGTACTTAATAATATTTTTATGTGCGTCTCCTCTTCCGAATCGCATCTGCAATCGAAAATGGCTATGGGCAGCGGTTGCTTCGCCATTTTGGCGGATTTAGGTGGCCGCTAGCTCGTTTGCCACTTTATTGTCAAAAAAAATAAAATAAAATAACACTTTTTTATTAACAGGGGTCCTAAAAACGAGGTCAGATTTGGATTCGTCATATTCAACAATAGACCATCGTATGCCGAACTACACTTATGTGGACAGCAAACTAAAATTGTTTGTCACATTTATATGGAGCAATGATGTCTCTAAAACTATGGTTGAACAGTTCCGAGCTTGGTAAGATCTTTTACTATATATACACTCATTAAATAAGAATTTAATGTTAATTATTATTAATAAAACAATTATAAACCAAATGTATTGTAGACAACAGTTAATCAGCCATGAACCAGTTTAAAATTAGATCGCTTAGCTTTGAATCATTGAGCTATGGCTCAACAACTAAATTAGCTATGAGAGTGCTTTCTGGTGACTCGCAGCACATGTAAATCAAACTATAGGGATACAAATTGAACTGATCTGTGAGCCCGTTCTTTGATCTACTAATGCGAAAACTAAACTGATCTGCAGATCATCAGTCAACATAAATATCATTTTTAACTTATTAAAATACTAGTTTTTGCCAGCGACTCCGTCCATGTGGAATTAAAAAACAAAGTAAGTTGCCTATCCGTTCTAGACTATTCTCTACTAAGATTCTTTCAGCACTTTAGGCTACAAACTCTAACAAACATCCATCCATCTAAACTTTCGCATTTATAATGTAACTAATTTATTAAGATGTCCAGCAATAATATTGATCTACCATGTAGTTAAAAACATTTTTGTTCCAGGCAGCGTTTAGACCGACCTCCATCGGTGATAGTAGCCAGTACTGGTCTCCAGTTGGTGAAGAATCGGAACACAACAGATTTCATACTGGAGGAATACAAGAGGAATTTAACACAATTGGTTCAGCCAATAGATGCGTTAGCAGCTCGCGGTACACAAGTGCTGTGGAAACTTCTAGAATCTGTCGATACCACACTTATAAAAGATGATGTGAAGATCAGTAACTATGATATTGATGCTTATAATAGCGCTGCGATGGAGGTCAGTTAATAAATATTTTAATAATATTGAAACGTCCGAATGTAACGACATTTAAATATGAAATAGTGTCTTGTATGATTTTTTACAATCTATTTTATTATTCATTTAAGTTAAATATATTCTTTAATTTGTGTTTGTTAAAAAACTTAGTAAGTAGTCTATGTCATCTTTCATACTAAATTCTAAATCTATGCCAAATTTCGTTAAGATCTATTGAGCCTTCCGGAGACTTCTAACAAAATCCATTTATAATGTTTAGGGCCTGTCCCTCCACTGGCTGATAGAGGCTCAGATAGCTTAAAAATGACCTCCTTGTCAGATAAGGCAACAAAATCTGATGTTTTCACATTCGACATTTCCATCACATATTTTACATGTTCAATTGTTATCAGACAATTTACAATTTGGCGAGACAGGCCCTAAATGTATTCATTTTATGTATAGATACTGCGGCACAGTTCTGTCCGCGTGTGGGGCGCGGCGCGGCTGGTGGCGGCGGGCTCTGCTGGGGGCGAAACCCTGACCCGCACGGCGCTGCGCCACTGCGCACAGATCCTGCTCAACATGTTCTGTAATGATCATATGAACTTCAACGACGGCTCCTGTTGTGCTCAGCCGGAGCCCTACACGCAGCTGCAGATGCTCACCTTCGCACTGTTTCTGCTCTGGTGAGATGTTACAACACTTTCTTCTATCTATCAATAACTAGCAGTTCCTCACGACTTCGTCCATGTATATATAGCCTATTTTACTAAGCGATAACATAGATTTCTAATGGTGTAAGAATTTTTGAAATCGGCCTAGTAGTCTTGGAGTTATCAATACATACAAAAATATAAACTTATTCTCTTTATAATATTAGTATAATATAATAAAGTGTAAACACACTTTGTTATAAAGGATGTCAGCAGTAACAGTATTTTTTAGAATAATTCTTTAAAAATAAGCTCTAAACTGAAGACACACAGGCAATATATTTTCACGCTATTATATTTAGGATGTGAATAATTTGAAAAAAATCTTATAAGAGAAAAGGACAAAAACTACAAGCAAAATAAAGCAAGATTACTGTGGTAATGGTAATTGTTAGTCAATGTCAACAGCTTATCATTGGAATGAAGGCTATGTTTACCTGGTATGGTACCTGGAATATGTTTACCTGAATTTACGATTTACGACTACATACCACTTAAAAAATTACGACAACAAACTAAAATTAAACTAGTTATACACTACATATGCAAACAAAAATGGAAATGGGCAGGGCATATAGTTAGATGCAAAAAAGAAGAATGGGCCAAAGATGTGACAGATTGGTGCCCAAGAGGAAGGAAAAGAAGCAATAGAAGACAGCGTCTTAGATGGGAGGACGAAATCAGTACATCCTTTATAATAGACTAGCTGTTCCCATGACTTCATCCGCATGAAATTGTGAAAATTATCAACAGCAAATGTCAAAATGACATGACATGACAAACCTTGACGGTCTTGCTTCCTTGATGTTGGCAGCAACTTGTGGTCTCTCTCCCACATTAGAGTTTTTATCCAAAATATTTACCCCCTAAGTTTAATGGTGTGAAAATATATAGCTTAAAGCGTGACGTAAGTGTAGGGCTTTTTATTAAAAAAAATAATTATTCAAAAATACGCTGTAATTGCTGACATCTTAGGCAACAAAGAAGTGTGTGTTTACACTTTATTATAATAGTATAGATTAGACTAAGAATTCATTTTTTCTACGAAATAATTCCTTTATTTTGTTATAACGTGACAAAAAAATTGGTTCTTCTAGCGTAGTTGTTGCCAGTTTGAGGTTTATATGGAATTGGTCACAAAGCGTGAAGCAGAAGATGGAAGGGTACACCCTGGTGAGCCAGGCTACCGTGGTGCAGCCTCCTTCTCCCGTGCTGGCGCTGGCCAAGCTCGGCATGATTATGGCATACTTCTATCTTTGTGATAGAACTAACTTCTTCATGAAAGAGAATAAATATTACTCGGAATGGAGTTTTTGGCTGCCTGTTGGTTATGTGTTTGCGTTGGGACTATTCTTTACTGATGATTCGAGGTCTAGTAGGTGAGTATTTGATGTTAAGGCTCCTATGTAAACTAACATAAGTTTGAAATACAAATTTCGTATATTACTGCGATTAATTTTTCATGAAATTCACTGAAATCTACAGTTCTTTGTGTAACGTTAGAATGTCACTTTCAAATTAACACAGAAATTACTGTTTACTAAGTTAATTTAAAAATAATTTTACTTGTTTATTCAGATGTTCTGTGACAAATTTCATTAAGATCCTTTCAGCTGGTAAGACTACAAACAAACATCATACCAAACTTTTGTATTAAAAATCGAAAAAAGTGAAATTTTAATTAAAACAAATTGTGGTAATATTTTATATGATTTATTTAAAATAGCTATGTTACTGATGATAAAGCTTTTTAGTGGTGAAAGAATTTTTGAAATTGGTCCAGTAGTTTTTGATTTATTACAATCAAAGTTTTCCTCTTTATAATGATAGTATAGATAATACAGACAGGACTATTGCTGCCAATAGGCCTGATATAGTAATAATAGATCGGTCCGAGAGTTGTGTAATGCTAGTCAATATCACTATCCCACATGACGAGAATCTCGTGAAAGCCGAAATTGAAAAATTATTAAAATATTTGGATTTGGCTCACGAGATTACCGCCATGTGGCGTATGAAATCGACTACCATTATTCCGATAGTCGTTTCG
>NW_013525246.1:494612-505875 GCF_000836215.1 Papilio polytes | reverse complement strand
CCCTACCCCCTCATATAACTCAATCGTCCACACACACAGTGGAATCCAAGCCTTACCAGTACTTGTACATAGCGCTGAAGATAATGGGTCTTCTCAGTATAGTGACGGTGCTGTACATGAGCGAGGTCTTCTTCCAGAAGATCTTTGTGACGAGGCCGTGGAAGGCTCTTTTTGTGAACTCGGATGATGATATACATCAGTGGTGGTTTATGTGGAAACAGGATCGGTGAGTGGCTTTTTCGTTGTTTTTTCATAGCTTTCTCGACAAATGCATGTATTTTTTTCTATTTTTAAACGATTCTACTTGTTATAAAACAACCAGAAAAAAAATTTGACGCGAAAATATCCAACCATTGAGCTAAAAATAATAAAATGAAATTAAGACCATTTTCGAGCGACTAAAACGCGACCGGAGTTGACATGAGACAATTGACGTCAATTGTCTTATTCCATTCATAACATACGCTCAGATATCACTTCAATGTAAAGCAAAGTATCTCAAGGTAAAAAGTCAAAAATCGATTCATTTTTATTATTCCTGGTACAAATAATAAATAACTTATATTATTTTTTAGGTATTCAATGGCGTATGGTGTTATATTCGCGAGTTTATACCTGCTCGCTCAGAGATACAACTTGGTGGACGACAACAACCACAGCAATCTGTTCACTCCGGGCCTCTCCCTCACAGCCACCCTGCTGGCCCTCATCGGCCTCGGCTCCTACGTCACCTTCACCTTCCTCTGCACCAACACCTTCGACTGCAACGAGATACACAGCTATGTAGCATTCTTACCCATAATCAGTTATATCATACTCAGAAATGTCTCCGGAGCTCTCCGGACAAAACATTCTAACCTCTTCGCTTGGTTTGGAACTATCACTTTAGAGTTATTCGCAAGTCAATCACATATATGGCTAGCGGCGGACACACATGGTGTTCTAGTATTGATACCGAGTGCTCCCATATTAAATCTTATTTTAACATCCTATATATTCATTTTCACCGCACATGAAATACATAAATTGACCTCAATAATACTGCCGTATGCGGTGCCCGATGATTGGAGATTGGTTTTAAGGAATTTTGCTATATTTCTAGCGATTTTAGTACCGATTGGCATTCATGATGGAATGTTCTAGCTTAGATACCGCTTTCATATACAGGGTGATTCTTAACGGGTAAACTTTGTATGAAGATGTCCATTAATCGCCCTGTATATTAAAGTTTTTTTGTTATTGTTATGTGTGATATTATTTATTAGTACAGTCAGCTGCTTAATTAATTTTAATGGTAACAGAACAGATATTCAAACGTGATAAAGAGAAAAAGTGAATTAAAAAGGTACTTTTTTACTTATTTACATATGTAACGAATTTTAGAGCCTGTCCCACCACTGGCTGGGCTTAAAAATGACGTCACTGTCAGTTAAAGGAACAAACTCCGATATTTCAATCACATATTTTACATATTCGATTGTTATCAGACGATTTACAATTTGGTGGGACAGGGCCTAAGAATTTTGTAAAGCAAACCGATTCATATTTTTGTAACCGAACGTGTACATAAATTTCGGTAATTATAAATGACTTATTTTTGCTTCAGACTGTTCATAAGATAAATTAGTACAATATTACATCTGGTAACGAACATTCCAGAATGTACGAAACGAAATTTTCATACAGTGGATGTATAACGGTGATTAAGATTGTCACTTTGATTTGTTTTGTTGTTTGTAGTATGAAGGAAGGCGTAAAACAACGTTTTTTTTCAGTCTGCTTTTAATATCAAACTAGCTGTTCCCGAAATTATAAAAATTTCATTTTATTGTTCACATTTGTTAAATTATCAAATGCAAATGTCAAAATGACATGACATGATGTCAATCATGGCAAGCTTGCTTCCTTGATGTTGGCAACAACTTATGGTCTCTTTCCCACAAAGGTTTTTATCTAAAATATTTACCCCCCTAAGGTTAATGTCGTCAAAATATATAGCCTAAAGCGTAACGTAACTGTAGGGCATTTCATTAAAGAAAGAATTATTAAAAAATATGCTGTAATTGCTGACATCTTAGGCTACAAAGAAGTGTCTTTACGCTTTATTATAATGGTATAGAGTATAGATGTAAAAAAGCATGTTTCATTTATTTCATAGAAAAACAATGTTCAAATTACAATTACCTTACATCTAAGAAGTTAAAATCAGTATTTTAGTAACAATTCAAATAAAATTGGAAAAGAAATAAATAAAGTTATTTAAGTGGTTTTGATGAAACATTTGCAGTTAATTTTCTGAGGAATGATGAAGCGAATTTGGCCTCCAATAATAAAGTTCTTGTTCCTATCTGACATTTACAGCAAAATGTTTCTGACTCTTTCCATTTCTCTTCTTTTACTTTACTTTCCTTTGTATTTAGAGTGGAGCGAAGTCCTATTTTATTGGTCTTATTTTGTCTCTTGAAAAATTTTGTTGTGTAATGCGAATAAAAACGACTCAAATAAAACTACATGAAACTCGTCATCGCGTTTCAGAGTACATGTAGCGCCATCTATGTTTTAACGTCGGAACTAGTGTTTGTTACACTACTATGTTTTTGAGAAACGCTGATGATGGAATTTGAAAAAAATATTGCGATTTTGTTTTAAGTTTTAGTATTACGATATGGACATTTTGTTTCGTACATAAATTGATGTTTCCATGAGGTTAACGCTGTATTTTACAATTAAATTATTAATGTGAATTAGTACTATGTGATTATTCCTACGCATAATGTTTTGAGTGAGATTTTTTGTAGTATTTTTTTAATTTTATATGTTTAAAAGAGGTGAATATGTGATGTACTTTTTTAGAGTTAGTTAAATATAAAATATACTATGTTTTATTTATAACACGATCTAGGTCATGTCGTTTTTGTAAGCGCGCGCACACCTTTAACCAAACTATCGCAAAACCGTTGTGCGATTGTCGATTGTTTTGCAGCCTCAACGGTTTAGTTACACAACTAAAAATCGAGCAGTGTGCGCACCTCCATATAAGCTCAAAGCGAGAATAAACAGTTGTTCGATCGTTTAGTCAAAGGTGTGCGCATGCTCTAAATTTCCAGACAGATTTCTACCACTTTGTATGGCCATTTTAAAATGATTTGTACTCCAATTTTTATTTATTTTGGTAAAGCAAGGGCATTAGATGTTTTTGTTATAATTAACTATATAAACAAAATGCTATCTTAGTGACATTTACCACAGATTACAGATAAATAAATTTTTATTTTCAATTTAGGAAACGGTTCCACTACGCGCTCACAACGATTAAAATGCCCCTTTAGTCATTCCACATAACGACCACGTTCGTTGCGGTCGTGGCGAAAACTTCAATTATGACGTCATCTTTATTAATTTCCCTTTTCGGCAGGGGACTATTGCTCTTGATCTGTCAACCTCGTCTAAGGGCTCAAGATGACCATTTTAAAATATGAGTCGAAGTGATCGTTGAGAAAATTCAAAGCATCTAAGATGGCGACCGTGGAACTTATATTTTATACAGCAAGAGGTCGAAACGGAACAACTTGTTACAGACAATCCAATTATATATTATTATTACTATATTAAAAAATATATTTATTTCATTTTTACATTTTTCTTCTTTGAGTGCCATCTCCTGTTGAAGGTTGGCTATCATTACGGCAACTCGAGCTTTTGTCACTGTTGCAGTCGCTGGCGTAGATTTTTCAGCCAAGATGTACGTCTTCCTGGATTTCTTTATCCTTGTATCTTTCCCTGTATATTTTATGTTTTATATGGCCAAGGTACTCCAACTTACTTTTTTGTTGTCTTTTGTTTTTTCCCATTCGTTGTAACACTACTTTATTGCGTACTTTATCCCTCCAAGATAACCTCAGCATCCTGGAATCCACGTTTAGTGTGATCGTTGTGAGCGCTTAGTGGAACACACCCATACTTGCACAATTATAATAATCTGTCCTTTTAATGTAAGTGGTTCAATGTTTGATTCAACAAATTTCAAATATTTTTACATATGTTTATAGCTTGCGAGGTGGTTGCATAATATTTTGTTACGTACAATTTAGAAAAAGCGTTTTTGATGTGCTCTTAAATTAAGAGATCTGTAAGGAATGAATCTCCTTGAATCCTTTTTTTATTTTCATACGAGTCTTAAACTAGAAAAGTTTTCGTACTTTTATTCTTATTATGAAAGTGATTTTTTCTGTTTATGAAAAAGATGGGCTTTGTAAATATTTGATCGCCGATATACTTGAGGGAAGTAAAATGAAAGAGATTTTGCTTGGAGGGAATGCGTGTACTTTTAATTTTTAAAAATGATATTTCGTGACGGTGGAACAGTCAGGATTATTTTCCTGTTTACATTGTCGCGAAGATAAAATAAAAATATCGTACTATTTTCCCTTTTATCGGGATATGTACACTTTTCGTCGATTTAATTTACAACAGAGCCTGTAAACTTTCAGCCCTGGTTTTTCGATAGCTCGGAGGCCTAATTTTAGTCCCTTCCCCTTTCCACCTTTTTCTTAAGAGGAAACGATAGGAAGGAAAAGTGGATTTGACGGTGGAGGAGACGCATAGGAAAGGGAAATGTCTTTTTGTGGGTCTTCTCCGTCAATGAAGGGTAGGCAACGCATCTGCAATGGCGGGTGTTTATGGGCAGCGGTTGCTTTCCACTTTGGTGGATTCAGGTGGCCGCTTGCTCGTTGGCCACCTTATACTATAAAAAAACATCCTTCGTATTAGGCAGCTTAAATTATGTAACGTTTATTTTTGTTTATAATAAATATTGTAATAATTGTAAATATGGATGATGTAAATATGCAAATGCACTGTGATTTTATGACATAAGCTTTGGATTGTTTAATTTATTAGCTGTCGTCCGCGACTCCGCTCGGAAATGTGCTTTTCCAGACGATGTTCTACATCTACGCCTAATCTCATGAAGATTAAGAGATACCTTACAATTACCCATTCAAGACAAAATGTCGCATTATTTATATTTTATATATATTGTTGTCTGTAATAAATATATTAAGTAGTAATTATTTGTTTTATTTAATATTCTTGTTCCCCTGTTTAACCGACTTCCAAAAGGAGGTTTGCAATTCGTTTGTATATTTTTTTCACATCTTCACCACCAAGTTATCAGATTTACAAAATTTTTGCACAATTGTTGCGTGTAATTGGTCCCATTTTTTCACAAATTTAAATACTATCCAGTAGTTTTTGAGTTAATCGCAACTACGGGAGCCGTAAAGCCTGTCAAGACAATTTTGCTTTCAATGTTTACGTAAGCTACTCTACATAAAAATGATGCATGAAAGAATTATCGTTAAATTTGCTAAATAAAAGTCCGGGATAGCATATAAAAAACGCAACTAAACAGTCGTGCGATTGTTTCGTCAAAAGAGTTTTCGCGCTCTTAGCTACATAACCTTCCAGCAAAATATACAGAGGTAAAATCAATTAAAACCACCCTTTTAACAAGCAAATTTATTATTTAATTTTTACATTGTCAGTGAAATTGATGTTTACAATAATAAATGATTTACCTTGAATTAAGAAAAGTGTAAACTTATCTATATTCTGTTATCTACCTGATTGACAAATGCAAATGTACGAGAAAATATTGATATACAGATCACAGATAAAAAAGACATAAAAAAAGTTACACAACAGGTTTACAGATACGTAATTTTTCAACGTTTAAAATCACGTTAACATTAGTCCACTTTATTTCCAATTTACAACATAATCTCTTTTGTGCGCACATAATTAACAACAAATGAAAGATGCATCAGTAACTAACAATGATTAATAAGTACGCAAAATACCACTGACCAACGTATTAAAAATTAATCAGCAAATGATATAAAAACCAAAAAACTAATTAATTAGATCCGCGGAGCTATATCGTGGCGAGATAAGTTCTCTTTATCGTGTTTTAATACAAGCCTATTTCGATTCAGCGCCATCTGTTAAAGCGCGGCAGAAACGGCGCCAACAGATAACATGTTTTACTGATAACAGTTACGACAGTGAAAATACACAGTAATATTAAAAATAAGTCAATAGCATACATTCGTGACATAAGTCCTTACAATAAAATCTGCCTGGTCCGATAGTGTTCGTTTTTAAATATTTCAACTGCTCTGAACATCGCACGAATCGCTGCGCAGAAAACAATTTTATGCTTCGCGCAGCGCTCAGATGACTTCGCCGCCAAAATATTGAAGCGGCCCATACAAGTTCTTAACTCTTTACATGAAAATCTCAAAGTATTGTAGCTAAATACTTTATGTGGATGGATAAACCCTGCGCTTTTAAATGCAGAATTATTATAAACTCTTTTACAACAATACTCGATTGAACAAAACTTGAGTACTTCCCAATTACATAATTTTTTCAATCTGATTTACTTTTTCATCAATAAATAAAAATACATGTTTTTGGACTAAGACATGGCACAATATTATGCTATTTTACAAATAATTGAAAACAGATTATTGTATTACTATTTACTCCAACATTTGAAAAATGCTTTTTAATGCAGATTAACAATCTTTTCCCCATTTTATTTAACGTGACATTTATGAGAGTTACTACGCAATGTTTTTTATTATTAATAATTAAATTTAATAATGTATATATTGCTTATAATAATTAGGTGCGCTTATAATCCTAAATTCTTAACACCTCAATTTAATAATCGATCGAAATCGAATCAAATCGAATTCATAAATCGAAATTTTTAAACATAAAATTTTATCCAATAGACTTTGGACTCACGTCTCATATATGCATTTTACGACTGATGTAAAATTAATGTCGATAGATATAGAGCAAGTATAAAATAATGCTACACGCAGACAAAACAACAGAAGAATTCCATTCTCACTCACATTCAGAAAAAAAACAAAGCTATTTAAGAGTTAAGTTTAGAAAATCAGTCTTGAACAGGCCTTTATTACCATAACTACAAGATAGTATTATTTTTACATTTGATGAATTAAGCAATGAATACTAAAGAATCTAATGAAACATGAAAATCGCTACTACGGGGAAAGCAATGAAGTAAAGGACATAGTTTTTTTTCTAAATGGCAACATTTCGGCGGCAGAAATTCGGGAAATTCGGGAATTTCGGTAAACGGATAGAATGCGTTTAAAGGCAGTTCATATACACGATTTTTATAAGATAAAACATCGAATACAACACAGAATTCCTACTTGGTTCTTAAACAATCAGATGTCAGTCTTTGCACAGTCGAATCACATTTAATTTATTGCTGAGACTGTAACTAACATGTGGAACATGTATTGACATCTGTCTCTGTTTCTCTCAAACAGAAATAAGGGACAGGAATGTCAATACACGCATCACTGCAGTCGAAAAACCACAGTAAGTTCAAATATTTAGTAAAAGATTTTTAATAATTAGAAATGAAAGTTAAAAGTATGAATTCTCGCAAAAAAATTGTAGAAAATAATTGACAATGTAAGAGATAATCGTAATAAATATTTTATAACAAGAATAAAATCAATTTATTGGCGGGAATATTGACAAGAATCGTTTAACAATTTCTTGTCAAATTATCTGTAGAACCATAGAGTTTCTTTTCATTTTAATAGATCAAATAAAAAAAAAACAAATCGATACTATTCATGAAACATTACCACGATCTAATGTTTATAAATCTTTTAGAATATCCATACGAGTCTAAATAACATTGCAAACTTCTATTCTATTGGTGCGTAGGTAACATGTATGAATTACTCAATTTTAAATCTTAAAATAACGTGCTCATATAACCGTATATTATGTATAAATACGTGGTAATTGTGCACATAGTATACATATTTTTTTGGGCCTTTCATTTTATATTTAAACTTACAAACTAAATTTAAACTGATATTTATATAAGAAACAAATGAAAATTTTCTCTCTTTTCCCGGTATTTACATTAACAACGTATTCATGTATTTACAAAATAGCAAAAAGTGCAGAAAAGATAAAATTCACAAAATATTTATTTGAGCAATACGTTTAATATATATTTACAAAACACTCACAGATAAAGTTTTATTACAATAGCGAAAGTATATACGATAAGGTATACGTATGAAATATTTTGAAAAATAATTTGGAATGTCTGTACTGGTTGAAACAAGCTAATTGCTTTTCTCTGTAAAAGAAACAAAATGAATCTTGACATGGACTTTCAATAAACTGTATTTGTGAACTAAAACTAAAAAAAAAACATTAAAACCGATAAGTGAGGATAACACTACTGCATTATCTAATAATTATTAAATTCTAGAAAATTTTATTGCTATAAGACGATTATTTACATCATCAAGCTTCTCCTAATAGGTGCGTCTAGACATTAAAAGTAGAACTAAGGAAAAAAGTATAATTCCAGAACTTTCTACTGTATAACATCACTACATCGCATTACTTAATTATATCACAATAAGATTAGAATCTTGTATAGATAAATGTCAACATGACAGCTGTCAATACAGACTATAAATGCTGTTCAATATATCTAATAACCTCAAATCGGTGTAACGGTGTTTTCCTTTTGCACTTGAATACGAAAACGAAGAAGTATAGTGAATAACACAAAAAATAGTATAAAACGGTAGAAATTTAACAAGATTTGTTTAATCGGAATTATCGTTACCCGCGGTATTTAACGTCCTGTTCTCCTCACTTAACAACGATTTGTCGTATCGCCTTTGTCTCAACATTTTAGGTCTGGCGGCGCCCAGCAGAGGCGCTGACGTCGCGTGTCCGCCGAGCGGACTAATCTCCTTGCGTCCTTGAAGCAGCGGTGACGTCACACTCGAAGATTCGTCGCCTTCGTCATCTGACAGCGCGGGATAACTTTCTTTCATTTTTAAACTACGTTCCAATCGACGCAGAAATCTGGAATATAGTTTAAGGAATTAAATATTTCTATGACTAACTGTTGCTTGCGGTTTCACCCACTTGGAATTAAAAAATAATTAAATACAAAGATATCTGAGGATAAAGTAGATTTTTATGGTGAAACATTTTTTTAAATTGGGCTAGTAGTTTTTGAGTTATGTCAATTCATACAAAATTTACTAACAAAAGATTGGATGTAAAATTTAAAAATTATTATAAATAAAAATAATCTAAAAATCCAAATCCCATTTATACGTTAAAAAAAAGCCAATGCCACAAGTCTATCAGTCATGATAACGTAGCTTTTAAATGGTGAAATAATTAAAATTTGCCCAGTAGTTTTTGAGTTACTTCGATACAAAAAACCAATAATACAATTTTTTTCTCTTTATAGTATAGCTAATCTGTATAGACGACGGAGACTATGTGTTTAGTTTAGTATTCTATGTATATTTTCGTCAATGGAAGTGAGCACACCTTATCTGATTGCTGATGGTCCTCAGCTTGTTGACTTTGACCGGCTTCCGCGAGTCTTCAGTCAGATCCAAGCTGGATGATATTTTTGATGAAGTATCCTAAAACAATCGAACTAAATCTTATTTATTGAACTTATTTGATCATACCCATGATATCAAACATGCTTTCAACATCTACTTTTAAAAACTGTATGTAGAAAACAAGTACATAGTATCTAAAATAGGACACTAAGGGCCTGTCCCACCAAATTGTAAATTGATTACAATGCAACATGTAAAACATCGGATTTTGTTCCCTTATCTGACAGTGACGTCATTTAAAGCTAGCTGAGCTCAGCTAGTGGTGGGACAGGCCATAAAATGCATTCACGAATAGAAGAAATAACGAGATCGTTATTCTAGAACTACATAGAAATAATCGTTGAGATTGAAATGAATGATTTTATGAAGAAAGATACTGTCATAGATTGTACATTACTACTAACAATTAGTATTATTAAGAAACAAATTAAGCTCCCAATTCTGTGGATACAAAAACCACAAACTCCTCAATTCAAGCCGAACAGTATTCTAGAAGATGCAGAAATTGTCAGATGTCGCGTTAGTACATTCACCTCGGAACTACGGCACTTTTGTCTCCGAAGCGGTTTCCTTTGGCGGACCTCACACGGCTGTGAACATATTGAACGAAATACGAAAAATAACAAGCAAACATATTTACACAAAGTGCAGTACTTTCTGGAACCATCGACAAACCTCAGTTTTTAATTCATAATGGATGATTTTAAAAATCTTTTGAACATACACGAAATCAAAAATGATTTCTAGTATGAGGTTTGTAGAGGGGTTTGTTAGTGCCCGTTTTAAAAATAGTGTCGTGTGTAGTGCCATTCAATATTTAGTGTCAATTTTAGTCAAAAATAGTGCTTATAATTAAAAAAATAATTTTTAATGGCTTGGACTGCTTTCGATGGGGATTAACACTGCGTCAGTTAAAGAAATAAATCCCAACAGTGTAAGTTTACGATAAAAGGAAACATGTCATAAATACAATATAAAAGAAGACAATAAAAAGGAACTGTAAACCTTGAAAAAAAAAATAGTTTTTTTTGTAGTTAGATAAGTTTGTTGCTGACCTGCATTTCTAAATCTGGCGGTAGTCGTAGTTCCCGTGCGGAGGCGACAGATGCGACGGAGGCGTTGCTGACCGTGTCCTCGGAGGAGGAGGAGGAGGCCAGCGCCGGCGCCTGCGAGCGGGAGCGACGCCGGCCCACCTTGCGCCCGCGGTTGCAACATGGCACCTGAACAGATATCACCTACTATTGATATTGAAATGCACTTTTGCGGTTTTGAGATATCAGAACTACTGCAAATAAAACGAAATCATTGCTACTATATCTATACTAATATAATAAAGAGAAAATATTTGCATCTTTGTGTGTATTGAAATAACTCAAAACTACCGGACTAATTTCATAAATTCTTACACCATTATAAGCTATGCTATGACTGAGTAACATAAGGTATATATTTAAATTTCACGCGGACGAAGTCTCGAGCAACAGCTGTCTTTATTAAAAATTGCTTAGCTTTTGCTCATGATTTCGCCCCTGACATTATAAAATAGTAAATAACAGAGCCTATGTTACTCATTGATGCCGTAGCTTTTTAGTTTTGAAAGAATTTTTAAAATCGGCCCAATAGTTTTTGAGTTAATCCAATACAAACAAAAAAAATATATTGTTGAAATACCTCAAGCAAATTGTGCATTGAATGCGGCATATGAGGAAGTGTAGTCTTAGTAGCGACTGACACGTCGTGTGACA
>NW_013525246.1:493405-494004 GCF_000836215.1 Papilio polytes | reverse complement strand
CACCTCCCGAACCGGGGTCTTCCATTTCCGAAGGGCACAATGGATTGCTAGAACCGCACCGTGAGGGTCCCGGGCTTGCCATGGAACTATACCCTGATGATGATAGATTTGATTCTGAAGGAGCTCTTTCACCGCGAGCGGACATTGAAAATGGACTCAAATAGCACATGTTTCCTGACGGTGGTGGAGGTCTCGGAGAAAGTGGTTCATCTGATTCTTCGCTAGCGTTGTAGGTGACTGTTATTAATGGCGGTGGCTGGAATTCTAAATGTGGAGGCGTTCGTCGCGGTGGCGGCGAGCCTGGTGATGGTCGCTCTATCATGAGGACCGGAACTCTCAATGTCGGTGGCGCAGGTGACGGTGAAGACATCTCGCGTTCTGAATCCTGGCTGTGAGTAAAACTGGGTGTAGGCGAATCCGTCACGTGAGTTGATGGCGTCGGCGTGTCGAGACTAACCGCTGGCTGTCGTAACTGAAAGTAAAAGCATTTTTATGTTTATGAAAGTCATTTCAATTTCTTATAGAATAATTAATTTGTACTTTTTCTTTATTACCTTTAATCTTAAGCCTGCAGTAGGCCTCTCAGTTGTTTCTGGTTT
>NW_013525246.1:492622-493272 GCF_000836215.1 Papilio polytes | reverse complement strand
GAAGTATTGATGGCGGGTGAAGGAGGTTGCTTCCTGAGTTAGATGACTTGTGAGCGCTCAGTGGATCAAGAACCTAAAACAAATGGCAAACATTAAAAATAACTAATGTTTATATTGGTTGTTGTAATGTGTGATAAATGATTAACAAAAGTAACAAGTTTACCTGAATCTCAATGGTATTGTGAGGTCTAGCAACCGGTGAGTCGGGCGCTAGTGAGGGTATGTGCGAGGAGGCGAGTGATATATCGTCGTCGACGGTGTCGTCCTGCGGGGAGGAGGCGGTCGGGGTGCTGGAGGCCGATATTCCGCCGGATGACGCTCTGGACACAGCGGCAGTTGATGACGAGAAGTTTCGGAACATTGCTAGTATTGAGTCCGCACTTGAAATTTTTGGAGTTCTAATAAATAAAAAGTTATTTAATGCTAATAATACGCTTCATTAATTAAGGTTTACTAATTTCTACTTGGAAGTTATAGGAAATATTTTATTGTAAAATAAGATTTTTTTTATTATAGTGCTAATCTTACCTCGAATACTTCTTTAAGGCAGCATGAGCTAAAGTCAAGTCAAGGCTTGACATAGAGTCGCTGCCTTGATTGCTCGACGTGCTATGTGGAGATCTAACTTCTACCCCCGGGGATGGGGGAGT
>NW_013525246.1:491029-492590 GCF_000836215.1 Papilio polytes | reverse complement strand
TAGTATTTACCATGTCTACGTCAGAACTGGAGCTCATTTCAGCTGAAACTTTATTCAATAACCTAGCAAATGTTACTTTCTTCTCCAGTTTTGGATCCGATATGTGTCTCATCGACGGAGAAGTCGATGGAGTAGAACCTTCACTGGCAAATGATGTGTCTTTATTATCTACACCATATTCAACAAACGCAGGTGCGCTTTCGACTGTACTTAATGTACGCTTCTCTGACATTTGTATTAGCTCTCCCATAGTTATCTTTTTTGAATGATCATTAGCGGATGCAGGACTAATCAGCTGTTGAAGTATTTGCTTTTTCTCTGCTGCGTTTTTCTTTGTTGGAGTCGAGTTGTTGCGTTTCTTACGAGGCGATGGTGAACCTGTTTAGAAATAGTTTATTGTACAAATTATGTTTATAAAAAAAGAACTAACTACAAGAAGCATTTGATACAACACCGAATATTCATGACAACACTACACAATAACAAGGAAGTTAAAGAATTTATTTGGCAATAATTGAAAAGGTGAAATCAATATCATGCCTCTTAGCTGATATTTCGCTGAAAAGTTTGGTGCATCTAATGGAAGCCAATTCTTTAGGATTAGTGCCTTTAGGTAAAATATTTTAATTTTAACTCATTTGCCAATCAGAGTTTGTGTCATTTGTAAAGTGTAATTTACTATTTCTACATTTACATTGAAGATCAAATTAAAATGTTTTGTTAATGAGAATCTATAGTTATGAATGCACTAATTCGATAATTGAAATCAAGTAAGCGTTTGATTCCAACGGCTCCACACCAGTAAGGGACAATGCTGTGCGTTTACATACTAAAATGAAAATAAATCCAAGTGGTTCAATGGTTTCTTATCAGTTTCTTGTCAATTATTTGTGTAAAAGCAGAACAAAGTCCAAGAGCATGCTGAAGCAAACACAATCTACAAATCCAGAAGTCATATTGCCAAATCCATAAAGAGAAGAAGGAAAGTTATAATATAAGGAAAGCAGAACCAATTTAAATAATCCTTGCTGAAAAGACAAATAGAAAATTGACAAAGCAATTGACAATGTAATATCTGGATGTAACATTTGGACGATCTACAAAGGTGCTAACGAAGGAAGGAGCGACTACGTAAGAAATGCTTAAGTGTCAGTGCAGAGTCAAATGTGCACACATCGAGAGGCCTCAAGGGGCGGCGAGGAGGTCGCAACAGTTATGGTCGGCATTCCACATCGAGACATTCAAGTAGCGAGGTTACATTCAGGTGCAGGCCCGCCGCGCGCTCCGCACAGTGATCCAATGTTGGTGACGTGAAGTGATGGCTTTCAAGTCGAATGTTATGGCTATAGGTTTTAGATTCCATCATTTAAAACGTTTTTTAACCAAAATGATAGAAATATTTTTAATGTGATTAAAGTTTTGTCAATTCAAATCTTATATTTTGACAGTATAGAAGTTAATACCAATGTTATTGGAATGAAATTTAGAGTATAGAAATGTATTAGCAATGAGGATGAATGTATGGAATGTGTTGGTGCTGAGGGCGCGGCGGCGGGAGACG
>NW_013525246.1:477234-487729 GCF_000836215.1 Papilio polytes | reverse complement strand
CCGTAATGAACGAAAAGCGCAGATTATCAAGTCAGTCAAAAACTAACTGTTGCTTGCGACTTCCTCCGCGTGAATCAAAAAACAATAAAAATATATAGCCTATGTTACTCAGTGTTATTGTAGCTTTAGATCGGTGAAAGAATTTTTAAAATTGTCCCAGTAGTTTTTGAGTTATTTCAATACATACAAAAATAAAAATCTTTCTTCTTTATAACATTAGTGTAGACTAGTTGTTGCGTTGCTTCATTCGCGTAAATAAAAAAATATAGTCTATATTACTCACTGATAACGTAGCTTTTTAATGATGAAATAGTTTTTGAAATCGACCCAGTAGTTTTTGAGATATTCCAATACATACAAAACACAAGTCTCACCTCTTTATAATATTAGTATAGATACCAACCGGTTTTGAATACCGCAAGGAAGCCAGCGCCAGTGACGTTCTCTCCAGTCCTCAGTCTTAGTCTCATCATTTCAGATTTTGATACAAAGATTCCGTTGGTTAGTATGTTCGGGTTAACAAAGGTTCGTATGGGGGCGCTGTCGGGGTCGATCTGGACCTCAAGGAACGTATCCTCCGGTATCACTTCCGATACGTTGACGGGAACTCCGTTCGCGAATGTTCCGTAGCCGAAATCAAAGTGACTGATGTTAAGAAATACACGTTTCCCTGTGAAATTTAGAAAAGGTACATTTTCTTTTTTGTTACGCAGAAGTTAATGGCGTCATCGTAGTGCAATCATTCACATGTAAGGTAATTCAACAACGATGTAACTAATACTGGGTTGCTGAAGTTTTCATTTATTTCAACACTAGCTTTCGCCAGTGACTCCGTCCGCGTGGTATTAAAATAAAAGTAAGTGGCCTATGTATTCATTCAAATAATCTACATTTGTACTAAATTTCATCAAGATCCGTTCAGCACTTTAGGCTACACACTCTAACAAACATCCATACATCCATCTAAAGTTTCACATTTATAATATTAGTAAGATTATCTACTGATTCATTAGTGTTAGGTTGAACTTAGTTTCAATAGAGTAATATACAAATTACACAGTTCGGAACCGCGTTTAATGAAGTCATGGAACTATAAACACTAACGAACGAATAAAAGTAGACCAGAAATCGGCGAAAAAATACGAATAAAAGATTCATTAGTGAATTGTGAAGATTTACCGATCTAACCTGAAGGTGCGAGGATGTGTATGGTGCAGTCGAGGCCGGGCAGCAGGAAGTGCGGGAAGTTGGGGCTCCGCAGCTGCCCTTCTTTGGACGTGAACGTCTGCGAAGGACATCCTGCCAGCTCCACCGCGCGCCACGATAATGAGAAACCAGACCCTTGGGTGCTACAAGTAAAGGCAACAAAATATTAAAACTAACAATTCATAAAAAAATATTACACGGAAGACACTGTACCTAGTAATAAATTTGTCAATAGTAATATCATCATTTTGGAAGACTGGTTGTTGCTTGTGACTTCGACCGCGTGAAATAAATAAAAAATATAGCCTATGTTATTCATTGATAACGTAGCTTTTTAGTGGTGTAAAAATTTAAAATAGGGTCAGTGCAGTTTAAGTTATTTCTATACATAAAAAAATCCAAAAATACGAATATTTCTACTTTATACACTAGCTGTTGCTCGCGACTTCGTCCGCGTGTTAAAAATAAATATAGCCTTTGATACTAATAACGTAGCTTTTAAATGATGAAAGAATTTTTGAAATCTGTCCAGTAGTTTTTTAATTAAGTATAGCAATAAATAAAATACAAAAACACAATTTTTTCTATTTTATAATATGAGTATAGAAAACTCACTTGTAATCGGAATGAAAGTGCAGCGTAGCTAGGTTGCTGGTGGCGACCCATCGCGTCTCTCCGAGCGAGCCGCAGTAACGCGACGATTTCGTTGTTAAGCCGTCCTTCAACTGAATGCAAGAAAAAATATTTAAGATATTTTTACATATATTATGGGAATACAAGGTTGAATGCTTCCATCTGCAACCCTTCAGATTATTGCAGCTGTCCAGTCGTCATTAATAATCTGGTGAATCAATTAGCTAGTTCCTCTAGTTTTGGTCGCTTTTCCTTTCCACCCTTTTCTTAAGAGGAAAGGGTGGGAAAAATAGTGCATTTGATGGCGGAGGAAACGCATAGAAAGGGGAAATATCCTCTTTATGTGCGTCTCCAATCAATTAAGGGTAGGCTACACATGTGCAATTGCGGATGTCTGGGCAATCGCTTCATTTCGGCGGATTCAGGAAAAAAGTTCTTATTCAAAATAAAGTAACTTCTGAGGGTTTATTCCCAACCGTCACCCCGCTCTGTCCCCACGTGAAAATAAGAAGTTTTATCCGTCCCACCCTTTAGTCCCACTATCACCAATAAGGTGACAGATGGAACCGCTATGAAATAAAATAAGTTCCAACCGTCCCCTCGTTGCAAAAGGAGGGACGGGTAAAACTTTTTATTCTCATCTATCTCCACGTGGGGACAGAGTGGGGCGACGGTTGGGAATAATCCCTTCTAAGTTGCCATGAATTTTTTTTTTAAATGTCTGAGTATACTTACTTCTACGTAATCGTATAAGCAATCATTCTGGTACTCGAGATCTATGGATTTGAAGACGAAGACGAGCCTCGTGTCGGGGGGGCCTGCCACCTGCACCCAGTAGTCCACCTCGTTGTCATACAGCCCTGGGTGGTTAGGGCTGGACAGTTCTCCTGCAATAAACATCAAATTTAATTAAAAACGAAGGAAGTAAACGAAATCTGATATTATCTACTGTTAAGTATACTCAAGGAAGATAAATTTAAAACAAGTTAATATTTTAAAATAAATCTTTTGAATAAATAAGCGAAGAATTAACCAGATAATGTCAGAGAATAATGAGGAAAAAAGTCAATTGGTTAAATACCTTGGGACAACTACCATAAATCTTGAAGGTAACCTAATTAGAAAACTAGATGATTGTTGTATCTCTACAATACCTGAATTTCCCTCAACGGTGTTGTTCTTCAGGATATGTTCAGGGTTGAGGCGTCTCTTGCAAACATAGCCGCCAGTGACCACACATTTATGCTGCGTCCAGTACAGTCCGCTCGGCTGCGACGGCACTGGTGATGTTCGCCACTGACAAAATATTATTAATTCTACGTTAAGAGTGAACTTTAGGATAGATTTAGTACTAAAGATCCACACGGAGATATTGCCCAATAGGCAATTTAGGCTTTAGATGTGTCCGTTATTTACTTTTAAGAACAAAGGGATCTTGGACCTTCAATGTTAGCGTGAGTTGTTTGTACGGTGTGTAAAAAAATGTGGGTAAACTAACTTATTTGTTGATCTGATTGAAAATTGCTTTAATAACGTTCTTTGAATCTTATAATTGTATATTTTAGTTTTGTTTTTTAAATCCTATTAAATTTATCAGATTGCTTAAATGTCTTCAACCGTAATACTTACTGATACAAAGTGAAATCGAGGAAAACAGAGCTAAGAAAATCTAGATAATTCGTTTTGATCTTAATCTTAGCTTTAATACCTAGATTAGGTGCGGCTAAATAAAATGGAACGGTAGAGAAATAGCTTTTTTGAATTAATACAATTATATCTTTAAGTAATTCTGTGGTAGCTTATCCGATTTTTTATATCAGTGTAATTGTTATATATTTTACTTTTTTTAATATAAATCTGCTAGATGGTGCTTTTATAAGTCAAAACATAAAGTGCCTATTTGTAAGAAGTCTTTGTTCGAACAAATTATTCATAGTAGTTAAGCTTCTTTGGCCTTCAATTATAAAGATAAGTAAAAGTTAAATCGATAAAATTGCATTTCCCTCGATACGATTTCTACTTTTAACTTAGATTATTACTTTTGTCATGTTAACATCTGTTATTTCTACATTCTACTCCTTAAATAAAAACTCGTTAGCAATATCGCAGAAATATTAACAATGGTGGTCTTTTGAGTTTAAATTTTGCTTTTTTGTATAAAATTATAGATACCTGAACACCCAAACACGGCTCTTCAATATCCTCGGTATCATTATACGGCGGCCAGGCCTGGTACTCGAAGATACTTCCATCAACCCAGCTGAAGTTGCCTCCTGGTCTTTGGACCCTCGCGCCCAGCCAGTAGACCGCACCAGCGCTATAATCACTGCTCTGTCTGATGCCAGATATAATGAACCGTTCCTCTTCTGCGGAATGGACTGAAGAGAGATGCATGTTCAGACCTTCGCATACCTGCAAATTTAACGTTTTTTGAAGAAAAGAGCAACTTTCTCAAGAAAATCTAGTTAAATCGTTATAAAAATATGTCAAATCTGAAGAAACTAGCTTTTTACAATCATTAGAGACAAGGAATTCTGATCTCAGAGGGATTAAGGCATTTAGATTGGTCTGACGAAATCCGAGGATCCTTACCTTATCATGGATCCCACAATGAGGGAATTAGCGATGCCTCAACGGAACGAGGTCAATGAGGGCGGACTAAAGACGCATCAAAAAATCCAACAGTTTTTGCAGGAATTATTGATTTAGCTAGAATCCCTTAATGTAAATATGAAAAGATAAACAATGGATAGTAATGATTTCTTTTATTTATTTTACAAATCGATTTGCCATTAACTAATTACGGGACGACTAAACTTGGGGAAACTTATACTGTGCCATTAAGGGAATAGCGCGACTTCGATTGCAACAAAATTACACCGATAGTGACAGAAGTTCGACTTGGATGAGTTCGGTTACAGTTCATTATCGAACGTACTGATTAAGCCAGAAGAAGTTTGACGTTAAGTTGGTACATATCGTAAGCAAACGAGATGATCACCAAAACTACCAAGATTTGGTATCAACGAAATATCGGCTTCACTTACTATGATCATTTTCGGACTTAAAAAGCGACATATGCTTTAAATATTGTTAATATTCAGAAAGAAAGCAACATTTTTGAAACACACAAAGTGAAGTTATTGCTGTAACTAAAATATAACTTATTTCCATGTTACTTATGTTATAAAGACATTACGGGAGTAGGATAAGGTAGGAGATGTTGATGAGACCAAAAAGAGCCACCCAAGTTAGGAAGAAATTTGTCAAGCAAGCCGAGTTAAGGGCTGTAGAACTAAGATAAAAGAAGGGCTAGCTACAGCCAGACCAGCTAAAAATAAAAAATACAGAAAGTTGTTTATCTGACTTACTTGTTTGGCGGTGGTCCAGGAAGCGCGCGGGTAGCCGGAGAATAGATAGCAGTGCCCGTTAAATAACACTTGCTTAGCGTCCATACAGGTTTGGGCTGTAACCAGCATATTATTGTTAAACAATTACTGGCAAAAAATATAACTGCCTACTTTGGGGACTTTAATTCTCAATTTTAGTTGAGAAGGGAGAGTTTCTTTTTTAAACTAAAAGTGGAAAAGCGAGCAGTGAGATCACCGAGGTGGTCAGCTGCAATACCAGAGGAACTACAGATGCGTTGCCGGCCTTTGAAGAAACAGTATGCTCGCTACTTGCAAGGACTCTAAGTCGTCTACTTCTTTAGTACTTTAAGGCAGACGAATAGTTCTAGTTTAAGTATGAGGAAGCTACTATTTAAGTAAGATTTTAAAGACCAATACAGATTTCTCGTTTTAAATGTCACAATGTTCTAATTTGCTATTTCAAGACATATATTAAAACTTGGAAGTGTATATAACCAACGTATACTTGTGTAGTTACATGAACAACGGGAAAAACTGCCTCGTTAGTGCATTCCGTTCACTCGTTCATTCGTTCAGTGAATGGTATTTAGATGCGCTCACAGATGTTTTTCGCAGCGCTAGTTACATTTTTAAAATACAGTCGAGGTCAAATATGTTTAAAAGTGTTCTAAAAATTCGAATAGCTTTTTAAAACTGCGAGTACGTTATGTAAACACTATTTCGAATTTAGACAAAGAATCAAAAAACATAGTTGGTATGAGTTTACGATTAATTATTAAATCTATAAAAATAATTATGGCATAATCGAAAAATACTTTTTATATAATAACACACACACTTTTTTATTACTTTTTTCTTATTAGAAACACTGGCTTTGTCTTGAAAAGGCGTACTACAAAAATCGATAATCCGCAAAACGCCATACTTCTCTACCTTATAGTTCATTTAATTTTTTATTTAGCTGAATATCGTCCGGTCTCCGAACGTCTACGGATTACATGAAAGATAAAAGCGTCTTCGATGAATTGAAAATTAAATTCCAAATCGTTTTGAATAGGATTCCAATAATCTCCAGGTGTATTGTAATCGCTTTGGCCCTCTGAGAATATTACGGACGGACATCTCCGTTCATTCTTTAAATCAACGCATTCCTACACTTTTAAAGAAGAAAATAAATTGAAAACTTCATCGTACAGTATTAGAGATATATTATAAAAGAAACAATGTACGAAATATGACAAGCAGTTCCGACACCTAAAAACTGCTCTTATGTAACGTTAGATTTTTCACTTAGATCAGTTTACGTAAGAGCCAACGCAAATGCGATTGCTGCAGGCTCATTTATTTTAAATTAACTAACTATATTGCAGTTTTCTAAATCAGTAAAACCTAAGACATTATTTCTTTAGTTCATAAACGATTTTTTTGATAAAAATCCCCTTTTTTCCAGTGTTCAGGTTGTCACCCTACTTAGGCTTACGCTAGCGGTATTGATTGTCTAAAACTAAATCTCTTTTTCTCTTATTGCAATTCAGTTTATATTTATCTCTTCTTACATTCAATTCATGAGGAAAACTAACGAGAATTACAATTTCATAACATAAATGTAAATACGTTTCCTAGATGTTTTCAAGAGAGTTTCCGCAATCCACAATGCAACGTCTAACAATATTCTATCGCAGTCGGCCAAGCGGAATGTATTCCGTAGCATGGAATAGACGCATTTCCTAACATGATAATAGAAAATGTTATTTACTGCTATTGTAATTAAACTCAAAGTGGATTGTGTAAGTGTAAATAGTCAAAATAATAATGAAATAATGAAAGAACAGCAAAGTAAAATCATTTTTAATGTTTGATGTTTTGTTTAGAGAGACTTCGCTGAATTCTTTAAAATCTATTATTTAATAACTATACATACAAGTAATAAAATTGGTGTGTATGTTTGTTATATCATAAGAAAAATTCCCGATTTCTGATAAATATGCGTTGTTGATGAATCGCATTTTTTTTGTCTGTCTGCCTGTCTGAAACGACTGGGCCAATTTCGACCGGACTTTCACTGAAGGGTATACATAGACGGCCATAATATAAGCTTGTTTATCTTAATATTGCGTGGAGGAAGTCGCGGGGAATAACTAGTTTAGAATAAATACTATAAAACAGCTAAATATGCATAGCTGAATACAGAAACTTTTATCTATGTTATACATTATTTAACGTTACTTAGATACGGTTCTATTCGAGTCGTAAATTGTTCTTTAATGGCGCCATGGGATTCATTTAAGACGAACTCTAAAGGGTACGCATAAATTTGGTGAAAAGGCTTAACTAGACAAGACTATATCCACAAATTTATAAGAAATATAACTAGATTTTTCAGATTTTTTGTCTTAAAGAATTATCTATATCTATACTATTATAATAAAGCGTAAACACACACTTCTTTGTTGCCTAAGATGTCAGCAATCATAAAACTTTTTTAAATAACTCTTTTTTAAATAAAAAGCCCTACATTTAGGTCCCGCTTTAGGCTATATATTTTTCACGCCATTAAACTTAGGGGAAAATATTTTGGATAAAAACCCTAATGTGGGAAAGAGACCACAAGTTGCTGCCAACATCAAGGAAGCAAGCTTGCCAGGTTTTTGTCATTTTGACATTTGCAATTGACAATTTGACACATGTTAACAATAAAATAATTTTATGCAGATGAAATCGCACGGGAACAGCTATTTAAGATAGAAAACTTGGTAAAAACGTGTTAGTAAGTAAGCAAGGTTATGTATTTACATCTTATTGGCAAACTAAGCAAATTAATATTGGTTTCTCACATTTAAAACTGAAGTTTCTGTTAAAATTAATTGACGTAAAGTAAACCTAAAGGACATGTCCGCTAGGACTCAATTCGTGTTAACGTTTTTTGTAACATATTGTATAGAAATTGTATTGAATTGAATGTGGGCTCCTATGAAGCTGTCAAACGCTAAGGGCAGTAGCGACCAGTGAGGCGTGCAGTCATCTCGAAGTCGTTTCACGCGCAGTTTGGCCTCGACTCGACACGCGACCTTTCAAAAGAATCGACATTTCTTGATAGTTACGTAAGTCTTTTAAATATAAATTTATGTCTAATCGCGACTTTTCATTGACGAAACATTTGTACAAAAACGTAGAATCTTATATAAGAATTTAGACATTGAAAGCATGTAATGTGAGGTCTATAAAGAGAAGAAAATATTAAAATCCTGATTTACAGAGATCATTTTCACTACTCTACGGATATCCAGCCGTGCGAATCTCCGCAAAACCGCTTTCAAAGCTGTACAAAACCATTCCCTCGTCGTTAGCTCACCACTCGTTCATTCGTTCTCTGAATGAGTGGAATTCAAATGCACTTGGTATCTAGATCATTCATTCGTTCTCGGATAAAAGGTATTCAAATGCACTTTAGATATCTTGGCGATTTACAAATGTCTGATACGTATATTTGAACAAATACTACAAAAGAAAGTAATGTATTTCTACTGTTATTTTCAATTATTAAAACAAATGCTGAAGGATTTTACAATTGAATAGTTAGGTTGTGAAACTTGAAAAGCACCAAGAGATATAAGGTAATTTTCACCAACCATCCCTTAAGCAATGTTTAGTAAAAATTTCGTGTTCACCATCGTTCAGATGTCACTTAAGTTCCTTGTTTTGTTTAAATTTAGAGAAACGCTTAATCAAAGATGGTCTAAAGACACTTTATTGCTGGGTTGTGACAACTGACGTCACGTTTTTGGATTTAGACATTGATAGACTTTAGTGTACAGTTACGTGAACTTTAAAATTGTCAATATAGAAGTTTTGTTAATAAGTTCCAGTATAACGTAGCGAAGTATGTTTGTTAGCTGTTTGAATGGCTGTCGGGCTCGCTTGTATCCGTCGTGTGCCCTACATTGTTTGTTCGTAAAACTCCGCTCCTTTGCCACGTATCGTAGAAAGTTGCAATTGGATAACTTTGATTTTAGACAATAGACGATACTAACAATGAAATGTTGATGCAAATAGAGACATTGTGGTTCAATTTACGATATTGAGTTTAAATATGGTTTAAATAAAAATGTCTAAGTAAAAGAAACTCAGACGTAGGTAACATTGGTCGTATTACATAAAAATTGTTTAGTAGTCTCTTTGAAATAAGAAAGATATTTTGTTACTAGCGACTTAGACTCTTAATCTAACATGCTTTTTTAACGACTACCCAAAAAAAGGAGGTACACAATTAGATGGATGCTTTTTTTTTGTGTAAGGCACTCCGCCCCTGGTAGACCACTTTTGAAAATTATTTTTTTATCCGAATGATAGTGCTTGCAGGTGGCATGTCTGTTTATTTTCGAAGTCAAAGACTACGTTAAAGTTAAATAGTTTTATTTACTATATTAATATTCAAGCTTTAACTAAATCAGGATTATATGTAAATCAAAGCTTTTTGTCAATTAACTGTACTCACAGTCAGCGACAGTAATCTTTGCTCTGAATCCCGCGTAGTGTCCGGAGTGGTCTGTCCGGAAGCGCAGTCGCAGCGCGTTGCTCCGCGACTGGTATCGAAGTAACTTCAACTTGCCGCTCCAGTCGCCGCAGACACGACGGGACCCTGACCCTGGACCTGAGTCCCGTCTCCAGCCCGCACTGATAGAGTCCGATTCAGGGAGGAGTGTGCCCATTTCTTCCCATACCTGTACAAGTATTAATAATATTATGTTACAAGGAGGACTTTAATAATGAGATTTGAGGTATACTGGTAGAGGTAGACCTAGAAAAAAATGGATAGATTGCGTGAAAGGTGACATATGATAGAGTTATGTGGAGGACAAAAACCTGTTGCGCCATACGAAAGTAGGATAAGATAGTGGAATGAATGATGACCTGTACAATTATTAATCATGACCTAGACTGCCTCTAAGTTGAAAATTTTAAAAAGGGATTGTACTCTGAAATGCGTAGATCTACGTAGATTGCGATAAACGAAGGGGGATGATGGAAGACTTGTTCAATCATCAGTTATCGTCATCATAAAATTTATGGGTATACTGGTGAAGGCTTTTGATAATACAATCAACATTAAAATCTTCGAGTATTAAGATTCTGGAAATTTTCTAAAGAAATAGTACTAGTGTTTATGTATGTAACAAACTACATCCTTTCCCACGACATCCTCTTATTTCTCAGTAAATGTCTTATTAGAATAAAAATTCAATCTTTTATCTCTTTGACAAGATAAGTCGCTGTCTTAAGTTATT
>NW_013525246.1:475350-475932 GCF_000836215.1 Papilio polytes | reverse complement strand
GCCAGCCATTACGCCGAGGAAATGGCAGGGAATCACAGACACGCTGTCTACCTCACAGACTATAAACATTCTAAACTATATAATGTAATGGAAAATATACTTTTTATATATAAAAATATAATCTTATATAAAATATGTTATTAAAATCTTTTTAATATTATAAATGCGAAAGTGTAGATGGACGTTTGTTAGAGTTTGTAGCCTAAACTGCTGAAGGGATCTCAATGAAAGGCGTAGATGTAGAGGATATTTTGGAAGAACACATAGGCTACTTATTTCTGCGTTTTTTTAATTACACGAGGACGAAGTTGCGGGCGAAAGCTGGCAAATGACACAAAACAAATTAATTACTTTGTAATACAAATTTAAGGTTATTTTCATAGAAGATTGATGGTAGATGAAAAATTTGAAACTATTCCTTTCTGTATGTTTAACTCTAGTTAGTATTTGTTAATAAAAAAAATTATTCTATTATTCACATATAACTCACACAATAAAGATTTTAAATTCAATTGTTTTTTAGTGTAAAATATATCGACACTATAAGACAAATGGCAACAGAAACTATCGCTGTGGCCGTCT
>NW_013525246.1:459546-475316 GCF_000836215.1 Papilio polytes | reverse complement strand
CGACGGATATCGCGTCCGATCCGGTAAACAATATCCGGCTGGAACGGTATTGCATTTTATCGCGACATCGATGCAAATTTATAAAGCCAATACCTTGGAATTAATCATAAATTGTAACATAAAGCTGTGTTAACGGTTTTATATAATGTGTTATTCTTAAATCAAAATTAGTAATTGAAATTAGAAACGTTTTATATTTATTTTTAGATTATATTTGACTTGCTTTCGGCCGTGACTCCGTCCGCGTGGAATAAAACAAAACAAAAGTGAGTGGCCTATGTGTTCTTCCAGACTATCCTGTACATCTATACCAAATTTCATCGGGATCCGTTCAGCCGTTTAGGCTACAAACTCTAACAAACAGCCATCCATCCATCTATTAGTAAGAAGTAAGATAAGATTGATTTGGAATACCTACATCTTAATTCTTGTGTCACAAAAAACAGGTCGATGTTTAATATTTTTTAATTCATTAGTTCATAATGAAATATGATATTTAACAGTAAAAATAATACTAATATTTGGTTTTCTTTGCGGGTCGTCACCCTCAACTTAAGTTTGTTCAAAACAAAGTACAACACATATGAGAACGTTTCTAGTAACAGTTCATTTCGTTCAGACATCATCGAGACGGCTAAGTGGTTCGTGTCCCTAAAGATTACTTTACAAAGCAGCTAAACGGTGTTAAGACACTGAGACCACTTAAGTTAACTCCTAAGTTAGAAATGGTTTAAGAAATCAAACTATCGAAGTAGAGTTACAGACAAGGGAAATCTAAAACCCCTTAATAGTCAACTTATCTTACTAATCTTACTAATATTATAAATGCAAAAGTTTATGGATGGATGGATGTTTGTAAGCGTTTGTAGCCTAAACGGCTGAACGGATCTCCATGAAATTTGGCACAGGTTAGAGCATAATCTGGAAGAACACATAGGCTACTTTTTATCCCGACAGTAGTTACGGTTCCCGTGGGATTCATTAATTTAATTTTTTAATGTTTACTCGATCATTCTGCAACGGATCAACATATCGTATTGAAATTTGGCACAGATATAAAACAAAGTCTGGAGTACACGTGGGATAAGCTTCATCCCCGAGAAATATCCGGTTCCCGAGGGATACGTAGCTTTTTGTAATTTATATAGTTCGTATGTTTTCTAATACCACGCGAACGAAGTCGCGGGCAACAGCTCGTATTATATATGTATAAGTTTAGATGGATGGATAGATGTTCGTTAGAGATTGTAGCCTAAACTGCTGAACGGATTTTGATGAAATTTGGCATAGATGTAGAGCATAGTCCGGTACACATAGGCTACTTACTTTTGTTTTAGTTTTTTTTTTAATTCTATGTGGACGGAGTCGTTAGCGAAAGCTAGTATTTCGTATTTACGTAAAATGATTTATTTTTTTAGGGTGCTTTCAAAAGCAATTGATACCATCATATAAGCATTAGATATCAAATACAAACCAAGCAACGATATACTCTATTGTCTACGACCATTAATAATTCAGGACACGACTCGTCGCCTCCCAACTTATCTATACAGAGTTATTATACTCTAGGGAAACTAACTGCAGACTGTCTCGTTAAATTAACATTTATGAACTGCTATTTTATCATAGATTAACACTTGTAGACAGAATATAACATTATTATTCTTAACTGGCTTTCGCCGGTAATACGGTCCGTGTAGACTTAAACATTACAAAAGGAAGTAGCGTATGTGTTCTTCTATGTTCTACATCTGTGCCAAATTTCATCAAGATCCGTTTAGGCTACAAATGTTAGAGATTCTCCCATAAACTTTCGCATTTTATAATATTAATAAGACAGTAAGATTATTTTGAAATCTTAATATAACATAACTTTTATCATAAATTAGTTTTCATAACTTGTAATCATTAAAACCAATAAAAAAAACAAAAAGCAAAGATTAATTAAAACACTTTTCTGGCCGTCGATTTATCAAATAAAACGATATAAAAAGGATGCTTTTTACTAATTTTTCGTAAAGCTTACGTATCAATATTTCACAAAATTACTTTAGAATTGAAAGAGCAAGCAGTGTGTAATTTTTAGCGTAGCTTGCAACGGACATCGCACGTAGTCGGACATCGATTGGCAGCCATCCCTGGTTGCTATTGTTTACTCAAGCACTGCCCTGTATTGTTCCAACTAACGCCACCATTGAGCTAAAGACATTGGATTTTAGAACTTAAACAACATTAAATAGAGTATAAATCCATTTACAATTATCCTTTGTTCTCTTACGCAATATTTTAAGATCAAATATGTTGTAAAAATTGTGATATAATCAAAATACAAAATGCAATGTTATGAATAGATACAACGAAAGTCCAATAAAACTTATGTAGACTCATAATATTAAATCTTAAATCGTGTGATAAATTGATTATTACCTTAAATAATTCTAATCTGGCAATACTAAATGTAACGACAATAGACAATATGTCTGTAGAGAAAAGCAATTTACAACGTCATCAGCTTTAAACTTGTAATCCGCTTACAAGCTGTGAGCATTAAGGATTTTTAAATCAAACAACGCATTTAGTACACGGCTTGTCGTTTAATTAAAAAGTTGTCTATTTACGGCACGAAACAGTGGCGCCACTGTGCTAGAAATCATCGATATTTACTATTACCGATTATAAGTGTGTAAGAGAGAGGTAGACCTAGAAAGAGATGGATGGACTGTATGAATGGGTTTTTTAACGAAATTAAACAAACACTCAAGTCGTTAATAACAGCTAAGTAGATTTTACATAGTAAAACAAAAGAAAGAATCTTCCTTCTAGAGTTTGACAGAAAGATACTCAGAAAACATTTAGAATCTACAAGTTAGTAAGAAAAAAAAATTGTAATTAAAATAAACATAGTTAAGTATCTCACTTACATGTAGACTAATGGAAATCAAATGTATTGTTATCGTGAAATTAAATCTAAGTATGCTGTTTTCGGCCTTTTATTGCTTTGCCTAGAGGTTAACTACGAGCCAAATAAAATCTAAAGATTTTGTTTGTCAGTATCATACATTAAACCGAGTTGTGCTATAACATCATATAAAATCAGGTCAATGACTTGATTTTTATATACAATATTATTGTCATGAAATAAAACTTCGTATTATATGAATTCGTCCTCACCGAGGATCTCATTAAAATCTGATAGTTGAAAATTAGACTAAACTTTGATTGTATAAGTAAATTTTAAGTTCTAAATATGAGCGTAACGCAATATATTATGTAAGTTGTGTTTAAGCATTGTATAACTTAAGTACCAATCTGACATGACAAAGTCGGTAACAAATCTAGTAGATAAGTTGTGATTAGGTCAGAATGCGACGCGAGGGAACTTTTCAAGCAATAAATTTAGTTGAATCGGCAGCTGAGAGATTTGTGCTGATAAGAAAAAACCTCCGGAACGCCTGTAGCGGCTGAAAAACGAACTCCGCTTACTAGATTCCACCGTAATGTTACATCATTTTTAATGTGAGGTTTCAGATGCTTAAACCTGAAATTTTAAAACTTTTGCTTTTTGTATTTAAAATTTTAAAAGTGTTGCTTTTTATTCATCGAATAGCAAACCTTCAAATTAATTTCCCACCAGTGTTCAGCATCTCTGTGTTTTCCATTTTTTTATTTCACAGATTCTTACGTGATAAATGTTTAAAATATTCTATTTTAGGAGCATATTTGTAGTATCCATAACTTACTGTGGCTCATGTTCAGTGAGCAGTTCCTCGAAGTGCAGACGAAGCGTGTGCGCCGGGGGCGCGCGCACTTCGGCCACGCAATCCACGTCGTCAGGGTACGGCCGAGGGAAGCCGGGGCTCGACACTATAGCGTGCGGGTGGCTATGTGTCAGGACTATCGTCTCGTTGCACTGGATCTTTGATGCAGTGTAGGGATCTAAAATCATAAAATTTGTGAATTTTTGGTCCTCTTAAGCCGGATTTTTAATATTTTGGAAACATATTGCAAATTTTAGACAATAGATGGAGAAGGTTGTAATCAGGTTAGCTAAGAATTTACCTTCCACGCTTTAAAGCTAAGCAAATATGTGTAATTTGTAAGATATATGCAATCCTTTAATTATTATGTTATAACTTTACAACATTTGGAGAATTACTTGGTGTAAAACACACACAAAACAACCACTAAAACAATCTTATATTCAACTGACATGAATAAACAGCCGCGTGGTTTACATTTCACATCGTGTTTAAGAATTCATAGCATTGTCACATTTCAACAGACGCCATGAATCCAAGATGGCGGCTGTTGGAATGCACCGCTTCTGTTGACACCGGGCTCCGAGGTACGATTGTCTACGAGAGAATACCTTTACATTTCATACATGTTAATGTATGGTTACTTTTGTATTTACATTTTGTTTTTAATATATCAAAGGATTAATTTTAGAGGATAATTAAATCAAGACAGTATCAGTTTTAGAAGAGGAGATAAGTTTTTGATTATTAGGTGAACGGCAAATGAGTAGCCAAGTTAAGGAAGAAGTACTTTTCTCTCAAAGAATTATTCAATGTATTTCAAGTAATTTCTCTTACTGGATCAATTTGTAAATAGCGTAGAAGATTACAAAAAAGTTATAATCTATACGACAAACGTGTTCAATGCCAATAGCCAAGAGGTTGAAGTAATTATGGTTTACGAGCGCTAGGTGGCGCTCGCCGTAATCAGACCGAGGTGCCGGCCATTAAATGTTTATAGAGGGGTAGGGGATGGCCTCGAGTGTGTAGGGGCTGACTCGTGCCCCTTATGTTACCTCGCGTAATGAACATGTCCACTACTTTACTGTGATTATGTGGTTAAGTTTGAAGTGTTACGTACTTTGTTCAAGGGTAAAGTTGGAGGAGTCTTGTATATTAAAGCTTATGCCACAAGATGATGTTAATTTTGCAGAATTTGTTGGATAGGAACAAGCGATAGATGTTTTATACCTATGGAACTTGCTTAGTTTTCCCAGAACATATTTTGATGTGATCCTTTCTTTTAAAAACCGTCTCCGTCGTCTAATGTTTCCATAAACGCTGTCGTTTATTATTTCTATTACAATATTCTTATCAAATCAAACTTCATACTAATATTATAAATGCGAAAGTTTAGATAGATGGTTGGATGTTTGTTAGAGTTTGTAGATTTCGATGAAATTTGGCATAGATGTAGAGGATAGTCTGGGCAAACAAATACATTTGCATTTGTTTTTCTTAATTGTGCGCGGATGGAGTCGCGGACGAAAGCTAGTATGTTATAAAATGTTTTCTCAAAATAATGCAATATTAAAGTTCAAACCGTGATGTAACACGTTTGGTCATACGTGTCCAGACCACAGCTTTCAAACATTCTACTATCCATTTAATGTCTCCGTCTACCAACATAGAATAATAACTTTTCTTCGTATTGGGTTAAAGTCTACATTTCATTTTGCAGGTTAAATATTCCCGTTTTTCCGTCCCTAGACTGTCTCTTTTATTAGGTGCGTGTGGCTAGAGTTCTTTTATAAGTTGGAAACACCTGTGTAAGTAATGTTTTAAACTATTTCACACTGATTTATCCGAAAAATTCAACTTATTTTAAGCATTTTTTTCTATTATTTGTGTAAATAATGCTTTTATTAGATGTATGAAAATGTTATTGGCTTCAATTTAGTTTGTAGTTAGATAAATAAAAATAAAAATCGGTACGCACTAACTGTACTACAATTAAAACCGCCTGTGTAGGCAAAAAACTGTTCTATTGAACTCAGTCTAAATTATGCCTTCACATCAGTAAGTTGATAATTTGAAAATAGATCCAAAATTTTTAAGTTAAACTGCAACATTTTTTTTAATATTAGTAGATATTTAAATTAGAAAGATTTAATATAACGCTGTTAGCAACTTCACATAGTTAACAAATCCTGTAGAACGCGACTTCAAAGGGATTGCAAATTACCTTCATTTGTTAGGTGTTGAAGTTGTAAGGTATCTTTTGCGTTTATCTTATAAGTAATATATCAAGCTTACAATACAAAGCCGATGAAGGATTACAAATGTCTAGTAAAAATGTTACCTGGGATAAAAAGAAATTTGAGAACCAACTTTGTAATTTATGGTAATCTACCTTCCGCAGACGACTCCGTCCACGTGGAATTAAAGAAAAAACAAAAATGAGTAGCTTATGTGTTCTTCTAGACTATCCTCGACGTCTATGCTAAATTTCATCAAGATCCGTTCAGTCGTTTAGGCTACAAACTCTAACAAACATCCATCCATCTAAACTTTCACATTTATAATATTACGAGTAGTAAGATAAGATAGTAAGAAGTGAGATATTGTGGGGAATTTCTCACATAGTTTTCATTATATTGCCAAGCCTTAATCCAGGCTAAGTTAACTAAATAGAACTTTTATTTGGCAAGTGATTGACCAGATAGTGTGTGCCAAGAGTTGCCAAGAGCTGCCAAGAGTTTGTTTACCGGTAACTAGGCCGGATGCCGTTGCCAAGTAATCAGGACGGAGGAGCGGTCGTAAAAGACTTTGTGACGTCACTAAACACTTGCCTTGTTACAGCCGACAATTGCTGTCGAGAAGAGGTCGTAAACTATGTGTGTTAATGTTCAACACAGTAACCTAAAGGTTTTTAGGCACACCTTTGATTAAACTGTCGCACAACTGTTGTGCGATTGTCGATTGTTTCGCAGCCTAATCAACTGTTTAGTTGCAAAATCGAGTAGTATGAGACTAAACAATTGTGGGTTAGTTTAGTCAAAGATGTGCTCTTCACGGAGTTTCCAAACCTTCAATGGAGGGTACTTCGCAGACGTAGTAATTGTGCTCGTGACAGGAGCGATCATTCCACATGTAGGTGGGTTGAGGAGCCGGAGGGCGCGGCGGGAAGTCGCGTCGTGCCTCCACGCAGTCCTGACCCGATGTACCATCGTCGTTTGGCTGACTGCTGTGCTTGCGCCAACCGGGGAACCAGTCTGCAGAAAACGTTTGGATTTACCATCAATGTAGGCTTGAGGCTACTTATCATAGATTGATTTTCTTTTTTTGTATGTTCAATTATCGAGTTAGTGTTTGCACTTTGGTCGTGACCCTCTGACAGCTGACCATAGAACTTTAATAAGATTTTTTTTATGTTTATACCATTTTGTATCTGACAGACTATTTTCATTAAAAACCTTCAATTCATTACTTGTTCGTAGAAATTATAATTAATGATATTCCCTAATGAATCTCTTTCAGAATTTCATAATTTAATTAAAGCCGGAAGTTGTCCGGAATATTGTAAATTTAATTAACATAATGGAAGTTATGTCTAACGGAGCTTTGAAGTTACTTTCGCTAAATGCTTATATGTTAAGGTTTCAAGTTATTATCTTCACCCTTTACAAGGGGTAGAATTAACAGGAGTTGATTGATTCATGGTCCTAAGACTTATGGATCCCCAATTTTAGTCCCTTTCCCGTGCCACCTTTTTCTATTAAGGAAAGGATCGGATGAAAATGTGGATTTGACAGTGGAGGAGATGCATAGGAAGGGGAAATATCCTCTTTATGTGCCTCTCCTCCTCTGTTGATTTAGGGTAGGGAACGCATTTGCAATTGCGGATGTCTATGGGCAGCGGTCGCTTCGCCAATTTGGCGGATTTAGGTGGCAGCTTGATCGCTTTTTGTATAGAAAAAAATCACTCCGTCAATGTGTTACGACTAGTTTCCTGAAACTCTTTCTTAAATGTATGAACTTTTAGTAGAATACGGTACAATTTAAATAGTAGTAACAAATGTTGTGTTGTAAAATGTTTTTGATATTACTGTCTTTTGTTTAAAGTAATTTTTGGTAACGAAATACGTTATGTTCCGTGGGGATATTAACATATTTGAGAATCAAAACTATGAATGAAAAAATGTTTCTTTAGAGAGAACGTTAGCAATGTAATGAGTCTCGGGGGTGTAATTGTGTTGAATATTTCAAGTAATTCACATCGCCTGCGTGTATTCGCAGATTTCATTTGTTTTAACTAAAAAATAACGAAGGTTTTATGTTAGGATTTAAAGGAAGAATAGTGTTTTAAAGTCAATTGCTTTGCTTGTTTAAAAATTATTTTTTCTGTAAAAGATATACCTTATAATTAGTAACGATAGGATTAATTTTACATAGAATAAAAGAGTTCGTCACTGTAAACATTGAAAGTATTATATAGTACATTGTAATTAACTAAAAGTTAACGTAACGTACATCACACGAAGTGACTTCAACTAAGTAAATGTTTCGTATATTCAAAGTTCATTCAACACTTCGCAAAGAGCTCAGTTCAACAAGTTACGCTCGTAATCAAACCGCAAGCTTATGTCGACTAGGGATTGCGTTAAATTGTTTCAAAATATCGATATATGTAAGCAAATATCGATAAAAAATCGGCCGATAAAAGTTTGTAGTCTGTGGTGCCTCTTTCTTAGGAAATTAATTAAAAGCCTTAACCAGTTGAGAAGGAATTAAATATATGATATGGTTCAAATTTTGTGAAAGTAAGCTATAGTTTTTTATTTCGCATTAAATCTTCATTTAATTATGGAAGTAAAATTTATTTTCAAATTTATGCTTATTCGATTTTTTAAAATGCAATCGACTTTGCGACCGCTAATTAGGCAACCTGATTGTTCCAATTCGTAGCACCAATTTGTGAGACTCAATTAATTACTTCCAGATAACTTAACTCCAACTTAAGTCTTAAGTGATTAAGTAAATTTACACCTTACATTAACGTTATTGGATTTATTTTAGATTGTAATAGAATTATATATGTAAATATTTAATTCAGTATCGCTTGTAGTCGCCAGGGAGTCTAGACTTGGCTTATTTCTAAGCGGTGACGAAGAGCTTACCTAAGTTATTTCTTAAATGAAAATTGAATCATGCCTATAGACTTAATGGAATGAGAAAAAGTTAGATAACGTAATAAATCTTCATACTAACGAAGTAATTACGATAATTATGTAACCTTGAATTTTGAGAACATTTATCTACGTGACTTCTTAGCCTCTTTCTATTACAAAAAATACTTTTTATAACTCGTATGGAACAACGTAATTTTATAGATATATATTATGCAAATACACTTACGTGCATAAGAAAAGGGCAGTCCGTCAGACCATCGGAATTCTCCTTCGTGTACCGCATCCGTGGCCCCTATCCAGTATACGTCATCCACTCCATTCCCGGGTCTGTAAGAAACATAATATAATCACGTACCAGATAGTAAATAAGTTGTCTACGAAAACATTTGAAATTTCAGTTCTTTATTAATAACTTTCATGTTAAATATTAAATGCATTTCAAAGTTTTACAGTAGCGGTACACCGGCGCGGAAGCGGTTATCTGCTTAAAGAAACTTTTACCAACACATTCAAGTTCTCTTCCCAGTGGATTAGATAAAGCTAAAACAAATGACGATCGTATCAAGATTATAAACTGGAATCAATTTATCTGGTTAAAACAAAAGGTAATCGATTAATGAACCAAAACCAAGGCTTTTGAACTATGTTAACTTTATCTCAGAAGACAACACAGCAAGTAAGTGTCAAAAACTTACGCGTTTAAAAGTAATTGGTCCATAATTTGTTGCTGTCGCTCATTAAGAACGCTGGCCAAATGTCCCCCCAATCTGACGCAGTCTACCTCCGCCTGACGCCACGCTCTCTTCGTCTCCCTCATCGCTGTTACACAGAAGTCCCCCGACAACACCCAACCGTAATCACAATGTCCTATCACTTCTTCTACTGGTTTATACATCCACCATACTTTCAACCACATCGCCATCGTATTTTTCTTACCTAATACACTTATATTTAACCTTACAGAGTTTCTCTCTGATACTATTTGTACGCTGCGTAATGGATCTCCAGGTTTGGAGCAATGATTCCATTTCGATTCACCATCTTCAAGAATTAATGTCATACCTGTACATTTAGCATGAACATCTTCGTGAATTATATTTGACAAATCATTGTTTCTGTTAACAGGATCTGTGCCCATTTGTAATCGTAACGCGACTCTGTTTCCATAAGGTAAATGTATATGGTAGGAACAGGTCAGTTTTGTGGTCGGTTCGACTTCGAACGAGCCGTTTCTGGCCGTCAGTAGAACATCATGACAGTAGTCTACTAGGCGGTACATCGCGGCGAACGTGGGTCGACCGTGGAGTTCTATTTCTGAATTTTTAGAAGACGAGAGGTAGATGAACCTTCTGTTGGGGTATGGTATTTGTTCTAGCTTTCCACATAGGATAGGTGATGTTGGTGAGAATCGAAGATAGCCGGAGGCGCAAGGCACGTTCAGTTTATGTAGTTCTATGAGCAGAGAGTTCTTGGATGAGGGCGTGGGGATAAGCAGACGGCAGCCGTGTGCGCGCGGCAGGTGGCCGGAGTGTATGCGACCTGATCTCAGAGTTCGAAGACGTACTGCGCAATCTGAAACAATAAAAAATTCTCAGTAAGCTACAATAAATACAAAAAGATTTGTAGAGTAGTAAGAAAAATATTGTAAAGAAGATTTCTTCGTTAAGGCAACTCTTTTCATTAAATATAAGGAATAATTACACAAAGCTGATCTAATGACGAGAGAAGACGGCGACTAATGGAACTCGTTAACGTTTATTTCTAAATACGACGAACTTACATTTCTTTGGTTTCATTTTGAAATATCTCGTGAGAGGAGGTCGTTTTTGGGCCATGTATTATCATGGCTAGAAATCCAACATTCATAATTTCTTGAAGGTACATTAATTCCCGAAATCAAATCACAGATTATAAAAGTTTTTCTTACGTAAAAAATCTCGAATTGACTGGGTGATTGTAAATGCTAAAAGTGATTTTGAATTAACGTTTAATATTTACATCTTCAAGATAAAAGCCATCGAGTTTATTGGATTGAACACTTCTGCACGTCGAGGGGCCGTCAAGAGAATCTTTAAGATGTTTTCGCTAAATTAAAATCGCTTCGCAATATAACAGTTATGATATTGATAATTTAATATTTGATAAGGCGTTCAATTATTAATGTCTTGCCTTCCTTCAGTTTCCAAAATACGTATTGATTACATAATAACAAAACGGCTAAACGGATCTCGATGTAATTCGACACAGATATAGAACTATCTGGAAGAACACGTAGACTATTTTTTTTTTAATTCAGTAAGGAAGATGTTGGCCAAAATATAGTTTCTAATAATACTTTTCTATAATAACAAGAATTGAGTTTGTGAAATCGCAATCGCGCTTAAAAAACATATAGTATCGAATTCGCTGCTGAAAGTACAAAACAAGTAATTTCAAAAAAAATCATTGAATTGTATTTCTCAATGTTTATTTGGTAACATTTCTTTTTTACTCTTATGAGCAAGCGGCCACTTGTATTCGACAAAATAACGAAGCGAATGCTGCCCATAGACATTAGCAAAGACAGATGCGTACTCCTTTATCGACAGATGATTGGACGCACAGAAAGAGGATATTTCACCTCCCTGTACGTCTCCACTGTTAATTCCTTTCCTTCCCATCCTAACCTTACAGGATAAGGATTGAAATATAAAGAGGACTTAATGTTCTGTTCTAAAAATAAAGTTTTATTTTTAAGCATTAAAAAGCACAGAGCAAAGAAATTTCTTAGCAGTACTTAATACTTATGGCACGTAGTGTACAGAGCAACTGCACTGCGGATCACGGCTCGCAAAATTTCCTCTTTGAGAGAACTTTGCTAAATTAAATTCCATTAATATTTACTTTGGCGAAATTCTTATGCAAATTTCAATTTCTATTCGATTACGTTATCTTTATAGTGATTACGGATAAAGTGCTATTAACGTTTCTTTATTATAGTGAAGGACAAATTATCATTTAGAATTATAAAAAAATGCAGATGAAGCAATGGTCGTTTTTAAGTTGTGTACAAAAAAGTAAGGAGTAAAAGGAATCGCATGTTACAAGGAGAACGTTATTTATGAATGTAGAAGGGTACACCGGTAGAGGTAGACCTAGAAAGAGATGGATGAATTGCGTGAAACGTGACATGATCAAAAAGGGAGTGATGACTGAGATGACGTATGATAGAGTTATTTGGAGGACAAAAACCTGTCGTACCGGGAGTAAAATAAGGTGGATGATGATAGCAAAAAGTGCAGAAAAATGATGCTGCGGTCCCTTACAAAGGAGTGAGGCACAGTGGGCTAAAATCTCGGCTTACATAGACAATTATATCAGATTAAAATGTCTGTATAAGCCGAGATTTTAACTAACTGTGCGCCGATTGTTTAAATTTTGTGACCCGGCCTAATAAATTACAAAAAATATTGATAAAACTTCAGAAAAAATTAGTATCGGCTCGTTAAGCACATTTTAGTCTAGAAATATCTAGCAAAGTATACTAAATCACAAAGTAGAGTATTCCTTTATGAAAGTACTCCTGACAGATCTTTTCAAAAAGATAAAATTAACAAGACTGGTTACAAATGGTCACCATTACGCTACTGGTTCGTGAAACTTAAAGCGACAAAGACGAATTGATCTCGTTATAAGAAAAATGTCTGATCATAATAATGGTTTGTTTCCCCGCGAATAGCGCGATTTGTCAGACCTCATTTGAATCATTTTTAAGATAAATTTCAAGAAAATAACGTCTTATAATAAAACTAATATAAATGAGAGAGTTCGGATGGGTGGATGTTTGTTAGAATTTGTAGCTTAAAGAGCTGAAAGGACCTCAATGAAAATTGGCATAGCTTGGAAAAATAATATGGTAATTAGTTTTTTTATACCACGAGGACGAAGTCGCGGACGAAAGCTAGTGAAGCTAATAAAAAGAAATTTTCTATAATGAAATTTAAACTACCATATATTGTAATTTGTCAGTAACAAGAAATAATAGAGCGTATTTTTATTTCTTTTCAAGTTATAAATAAAAAAATATGTTAAAGATAAACATATTGCAAAACAAATCGTTTACTTGAAAGCTGTCTAAGATAAAAACAGATACACAAATTGATCCATTCCATTTGACTCATAAATTATTCAGATAAGGGCGCGAATACACGGACGTTTCTGAATTTGAATAGACCTCGGAGTTTAGAAATGTATCCAAATAGGTCACTAATGTAATTCTTTAAACATTAAGTTGCGTAAAGTTTTACGACATGATGCGAGAAGAAGAGAAATAGAAATAATTTCATTGAAAAACAAGAGATTAACAATTACAATAACAATTATACCAACTAAAAGATAATTACAATTTGTGGTTAATAACGAATATCGATTGGTTTTAAATATTTATTTCCATTCCTAACTAAAATAAGTATTATTAAAACGACTAATTAGTAGACTAAAATCTTTTAAATATAAACTATTTAATTTCTAAGCAAGGCTGTAGATGTTAACTAATTAACGAACTGAGAATTATATTTAAGCAAATAAATCAAAATAACATTAAATAAAATGTCGACTAAAATAGAATTATTTGATGAAATTTATAATGAACAAAAATAATTCATAATTGTAATCAGTCCGCTTGGAATTAAAAAAAAAGTAGCCTATGTGTTTTTGAAAAAATATCTACGTTTATACCAAATTTAATCGAGATTCGTTCAGCAGTTTAGGCTACCAACTCTAACAAACACATCTATACAAACTTTCGCATTTTTTTTTACATAAGGTGGTAAACGAGCAAGCGGCCACCTGAATCCGCCAAAATGGCGATGCGACCGCTGCCCAGAGACATCCGCAGATGCGTTGCCCTTCCCTTTTCCGACGATTACTAAATATAATATTAGTTACAATAAAGATAACATATGAAGAATGAAAATCAATATTAAATAACGACATTTTTCAGTCCATATAAACACACCATTCTGTAGTACTTAATATAATATAAATCAGTATGTTTTCTTTACATGTATACAAAATTATGAAAGGTTTATTTTATTGTCAACATGTGTCAAATTATCAATTGCAACTGCAACTGGTTTGATTAATAAAGTGTTTTTTTTAATGTCAAAATGACATGACATGATAACAAACCATGGCAATCTTGCTTCCTTAACGCTGGCAACATGGTTTTTATGGTCCCTTTCCCACATTAAGGTTTTGTTCCAATTATTTATCCCACAAATTTAATAGCGTAAAAACATATAGCTTAAAACGTGTCGTAAGTGTAGGGCTTTTTATTAAGAAAAGAGTTATTCAAAAATGCTGTGATTGCTGACATCCTACGCCACAAAGTAGTGTGTGTTTACGCTTTATTATAATAGTATAGATATAGATTATGCGCAGTTTGTTTACGTCATAGCTGTCTATTGAATTATGCAGATAATTAAGATTCATCCATACATTAACATCAAGTTACACTTCAGTTAATAAGCGGCAATGTCAGCATTGAACTAATGTTATAAAGAGCAAAGATTTGTATTTTTGTATATATTGAAAGAACTCAAAAGTACTGGGACTATTTCTTCCTCTATCATTATTTAATTCTTTCACTATTTAAAAACTAAGTTATCAGTAAGTAAGGCTATTTTTTTTAATTCCACCTGGACGAAGTCGCAAGCAACTGCTGGTCTTACTTAAAATACGCATTGACTTTTTTTCGCAGATAAAACTAAAAAGGTTTTCTAAATAAAAATCAAACAAGCATAAAATATCTCTATAAGAACGTATTATCCTTAAAGAGATTGAACAAAAGAAACACGCAAGCAAATAACTTATCCAGATTATAAGAATGTTAAAGACAAAAAAAGCTGCCGCCGAGCTTTTTCCGACCGAATAATTGTGTATTTTCTTGCTAAAAGTCGAAGTACTTAAGCGATCAACTTTTATAATCTTGAATATTTACATCTCGTTATCTTACAATAGGCTATTGTAAATATTGGATTAGATTTTAAGAAAAGTTTGGGTTTTAAATAAGGTATTTTAAAATTGAATATTTGTGAACAGAATTTCTTGCAAAATGCTTTATAAAGGCGCTATTCTTTACTACAAATGTACAATCAGCTACATAAGTATGACTGCATTTACAAAACTTTACAAACTATAGGTCTCTGGTTTCAGAGTACTAACGCATTTATCAGTCAATACCATCTATTTCTGATGTAGCATAGGTACAGACACGCGCATAATTTTTTAAACAAAAAACGTACGTTCCTGTGAATTGTTAAATGAACACATAATCATGCTGACTGTACATTATTGTACGTAGCGCAGTTAGTAATTACACGCATGGAATATACAAGCTAGTCTGTTTTTACGCACATATGTAAGTCTAAACGGTTTTTTTTCTTATTGTTTAGGAAAAAAAAACAACTAGCTATCTTTTCTTCATGCTATGTATTATTGTTTTTAATGTTGCATAATAAGGGATTACATATAAGTTTTTTACTACTTCATTTTAGTACATTTCGGTATAGTTTAAATGACATTTAATAGTGGTAGAGCCCGCTTTAACATCTTCGCACGTATGGGTCGGCTCGCCCGGTGCAATACCACGACCACACAGAATACAGGCGTGAAGTGGATGCAATTCCGCGTTTCGTCTGATGAGTGTGGTGCCGGAGGCATAATTTTAGCCCCTTTCCCTTTCCACCGTTTTCTTAAGAGGAAAGAATGAAAAGGAAAAGTGGATTTTACGGTGGAGGAGATGCATGGGAAGGGGAAATGTCCTCTTTACGTGCGTCTCCTCTTCCGTCAATGAAGGGTA